>NC_059425.1:4830841-4933050 GCF_021028975.2 Sphaerodactylus townsendi | reverse complement strand
GATGTTCACGGACTACAATTCCCATCAGCCCCTGCCAGCACGGCCAACTGGCAGGGGCTGATGGGAATTGTAGTCCATAACATCTGGAGTGCCAAAGGTTCGCCACCACTGTTCTAGTGCCTCAGGACGGGTCAGCGCCTCCCTTCCGCGTCTGCTGGCTCAGCCAGTGCTTGTGTGACCTAAAAGAGGATCAGCTTCCCCCAGACCCTTTTCTGACCCCCGCCCTGTAATCCCATTGCTGGCAACTGAGTCATACAGCTGCGCTGTGCTGGAGCTTGCTCTAACCAGCGCTTGGGGCAAGAGGGCTGCGCACGGAAAAGGGCTTCCTGAAACACCGAGCAGCGTTGCACAGATGCTATTCCTCACCTGGTTGCACGGGGCGAAATCCGCCAAGGCGGCAGAGAGGACGAGCCACAGAGGCTGCAGGAAACTGGGCCCAGGAGGCAGCCAAGTGCACATTCCAGAGCACGCTCTCTCTCTCTCTCTCTCTCTCTCAGCTGCGGCTGCTGCTGCTCACCACGATGAACTTCTGGCTGCTCTAGCAAAGCAGGTCAGCCCCCAGAAACCAAATTTTGAGGGGTTTTAAAGAGCTCCTGCAGGAATAAGCTAATAGGGAAAGACACACATTAAACGGCTGGTTGCCGTTCTTGCAGCTCAGGAACTTGTGAGCCAGCTCTTCCGAACCCCCCAGCGCGACTCAGTGAAACGTTGGTCCCAAGCGATGGGATCCTTCATGGGCATCTCACATCTGCAGCACTGTCAGGAGGAGGGGCGATGGTCGCAAGGGACTTGGGGGCAAGAGAGTCTCTTTTTACCCAAATGGTCTTTGATCATCTCTTGAGGGACTGGAAAAAGCTGGACACGCGTGTGGGATAAACTGGGGGAACAAGGCTGGAAGTCTGTACTGTAACGCAGATTTTATTTTCTGATATGGCTCTTTCTCATGTCTTAGAAAAACTTTGGTGCAAACTGTTCTCCATTTGGTTAAAGCCTTCAACAATACGTTGTTCTCCCTTTGTCTTTTCTTTGGAAATTGTAGGTCTTCCTCTCTCCCGGAATACAGGGATCCCAGGCACCAGCCCAAATTGAGCCCTTGTGGATTTGGGGCAGTCAGGGGTGGGGTGGGGGGAGCGTTGGAGAGCAGATCCCCAGCACTTTCAAGCTTCTCTTGCCCGTTGCTTGTCTGACGGACCAAATCTCCACCCACGGCCAGGAATGCGACCTGCCCATCCAGTGCAACGCTGAGCCAGTCAGCCCAAGTGCTGCAGCCCACAAAGCGTGAGGGAACGCGATGGTCCAATCCACAGGAGCTGAGGAGGAGACTTGAGGGTTATGAAATTTGTGAATGGGCTGACCCTGTTCAACTGGAGAGAGAGAGAGAGAGGCCTGCGAGAAGGCAGAGTCTTACTGCCACATGACCCGGGTGGATGCGGTTGTTCCCATCACTTCCCCCACCCACCCACCCGCCCGCCAAAGGACCTGCAAAGACATCCGCTGCATTTGGAAGGGCTTATGCTCACTCTCACAGCTGTTATAGAGGCCGCCAGTTTCTCCACCTGTTGCCTTCTACCTGGCGAAGAGGCTCCCGACCTTCCAGATGCCGCTGGTGATGTCAAACTTTCTTTCCACCTTCTGCTGCTGCTGCTTTTGATTCATTGCGTCTTTTGAAGACTCCCAAAGCCATACCCATGCCCTTATCACTTTTCCTGCCAGCTTTCTCATTGTAACCGTTGGACGGAGAACTGATAAGGGTGTGTGTGTGACGCACACAACCAGGAGTTACTCGGGAGTCTGCCTGGTGTGAGTTGTGTGTTAGTCTGACTTCAGGGCATTCCCTTGCACCTTGACACAGCTGTGATAAATAAGATATTTCTCTGTATTGTCGAAGGCTTTCACGGCCGGAATCACTTGGGTGCTGTGTGGTTTCCGGGCTGTATGGCCGTGTTCTAGCAGCATTCTCTCCTGACGTTTCGCCTGCATCTGTGGCTGGCATCTTTAGAGGATACTCCACTTGCTTTACTACCATCAGATCCTCTGAAGATGCCAGCCACAGATGCAGGCGAAACGTCAGGAGAGAATGCTGCTAGAACACGGCCATACAGCCCGGAAACCACACAGCACCCAAGTGATTCCGGCCGTGAAAGCCTTCGACAATACATTACAAGGGGTTTGTTGTGGGGCAGGGGAAGGAGCTTGTCAGCCCCTTTGAGTCACCTTACAGGAGAGAAAGGGGTGGATATAAATGCAAAACTCTTCTTCTTTCCTCTTGCTGGCCCAGGGATCAGGACAGGCAGAGAAGAGGCCCCGCCAAGTGAGCCGCCGCCTGCAACTGCTGACAGCTAATCGTGAGCTTCTGCCGCTCCCATTACCCGTTGCGGATCGGCTCTTCTGCTTAATCTCCCCGTTTTTGCGCTGGTGGTGGCGATAAAGTGTAATTCGATTTCCTTCCTAATAAATCCAGCTGAGAAATATACACACACTGCTTGGAGCGGAGAAATGAAATTGGGTTTCCCAGCAGCCTCTCTGCAGCGAGGCCGCACTCGACCGGCTTCTGCCTCTGCCTGGGACGTGACAGGCTCCCCCCCACCCCCCACCCCCCACCCCCCATCCCCACACGAGAGTCGCCCATCTTTGCGCAGCTCAGCCAGGAATTTCAGGGCTGGAACCCGTTGCCTTTCTCCACCCTGAAAGGCTGAGCTCTCAAGCCCTTTCCCATGTGCTGAGTCAGTGGTGGCGAACCTATGGCACGGGTGCCAGAGGTGGCACTCAGAGCCCTCTCTGTGGGCACGCACTAACAGAGTCGCCCCCCCCCCCCCCAATCTAGGCTGGCCTGGGCCGCTGGGCTCGATTATTAGCATTAAACCTAAGACCTAATTTTGGGGAATCAGTGTAGGTAACCCTGTTAAGCGCTGTTAAACCCCACTGATTTTTCATGCAAAGAACTAAAGCACGATCCTTTACCTGGGAGTAAGCTCAGTTGCTGGCAATGGGGCTTGCTTCTGAGTAAACCCTCCTAGGATTGTGATTCACCCGTTGGAAGAGTTGCACAGTTGCTTCAAAGCAAAGCCACCGACTGCCACCAAGCTTATTCCCGAGTAACGCACGCCTCGGAGCCAACTGTTTTTTCTAAACTAAAACCTCAGTATTCAGGTTAAATTGCCGGCACTTTGCAATAAATAAATGGGTTTTGGGTTGCAATTTGGGCATTCAGTCTCGAAAAGGTTCGCCATCACTGTGCTGAGTTCTTCTCCAAGTCGAAGGCTGTCATAAGAGACGCCCAGGCTGGTTGCTCGGGGGCTACAAGAATCACAGGGGTCTGGTCATGAGTTCAAGTCCCTTGCCCCATCCCATAATATGAAACACAGGTTCATAATTGGAATATGGTCACGGAAGCAGCCATTCGGTGGTTTCAATTATCTCTACTTGGTTGGAGAGATGCAGAGTTTCCCCCGGAGGAGCAGAAACTACTGGATGGGATTTGTGCAGGGGAAGGTTCTTCCATCTATAGAAGTGGGAACCACCAAGGACTTGTGGGGGTGGGGGGGAGCATCACGTTTCCTTCTCCCCTTTCCCTTTTCTCTTTCCCTTTCCTGGAAGCCTTCATAGCCTTTTCCTGCTTCCTTCTCTTCTTCCCACCCAACAGCCAAAGTACCTTTACCTGCCCCTCTGTATTCAGCTGTCCCTGCCCCTACTGACAGTGACAGCCTCTACCTGGGAAAACTGTGGCCCAGGTGTGTGGTGCTGGCTGCTGGATCAAGCCCCCTTGCATCGTAGGGAACCCTCAAAGACTAGGGGGAGAGTGCCTCCGTTTCCCCCATGTGCCCCCCAGCACTGCTGCCTCTTGCCTCCCTCTGGCAGCAAATCCCACACTTTAAGCTCTTGTGGAGTAATGAAGTATTTAATTTTGCCTGTCCTCAGACTCCACCAGCTTCATCGGGTCTCCCCTCCCCCTCCTTTTCTACTATTTCAGAAGAGAGGGGGGAAAGGTTCTCTTAGGAGCAGCAGTGGTGTGGGAGGTTAAGAGCTCGTGTATCTAATCTGGAGGCACCGGGTTTGATTCTCTGCTCTGCCGCCTGACCTAGTTAAACAACATTGAAAGTGATGCTGTTTTGGGGTGGATTATCCCCCACCCTGAAACAGCATCACTTTCAATGTGGCGTAGTGGTTAAGAGCAGGTGCATTCTAATCTGGAGGAATCGGGTTTGGTACCCCGCTCTGCCGCCTGAGCTGTGGAGGCTTCTCTGGGGAATTCAGATTAGCCTGTGCGCTCCCACACACGCCAGCTGGGTGACCTTGGGCTAGTCACAGCTTCTCGGAGCTCTCTCAGCCCCACCTACCTCACAGGGTGTTTGTTGTGAGGGAGGAAGGGCAAGGAGATTGTAAGCCCCTTTGAGTCTCCTGCAGGAGAGAAAGGGGGGATAGAAATCCAAACTCTTCTTCTTCTTCTCCTTGGCCAACTCTCTCCGCCTTGTGCATACATTTATAAACCTCAATCAAGTCCTCCCTTACTTGTCTGTTTTCTGATCTGAAAAGTCCCAGACCCTTGAGCCTTTCCTCTGACCCCCCCTCCTCTGGACACCTCTCAGCTCTGCAGTGTCCTTTTCAAGAAATGGAGACCAGAACTGTACACAGTAGTATTCCGAAGGAGGCTGCACTATCACTCTGAACGGGAGCACCATCCCAACATCGGCCTTTTATTTTCAGGCCCTTTCCTAATCATTCCCAGTATGTATGTCTTTTTCACTCCTGTAGCCTAGAGAGCCAGCGGGGTGTAGTGGTTAAGAGCAGGTGCACTCTAATCTGGAGAACCAGGTTTGATTCCCTGCTCTGCCACTTGCAAGGAACCAGTAAAGTCCAGGCCAAAAGTAACTTTTCAAGTTCTTTATTGAGCTGGCATTCTAAGTCGATCACAAGCAATGCGGGAACTGACCCCCCAACGTTCGAACAGCCTCTTTTACGGGCTCCCCACCAGTTCTTGCCAAAGTTAGATAAACACCTGTAGTTCCCATCCGAAAACCTCCTTGAAACAGTTTCACACAGACAGGCAAAAGAAACAGGAGATACAGATAATAGAAACACTCCCCGTTCCGGGCGTCCCGCCAACCTTCCAAGGTTAAGCAGCAACTTTACACCACTTGAGCTGTGGAGGCTTTATCTAGGGAACCAGTTTAGCTTGTGCACTCCAACTCATGCCAGCTGGGTGACCTTGAGCTAGTAACTACTATGATTAGGACTAGGGTAGCAAATTATAAATATGAAAACACCGCCAGTCCTACTGCTACAATCATATACACACATACAAAAATCCTGTGTTAAGTTAAGCCATTTACTCAGTGAAGGAAAAGGTAATAAAGGTGCCCAATTATCTAAGATTATGTAAACATACAAAACATTCCACCATACAAATGTATACAATACACGTATGAATAAAAAAAATCCCCTTAGTAACAGTCCTTGCTGCGATAATAGGGAACTTGAGTAGTCCTGTACTCCTTCTCTGGAACACAAAGTATTCAGAGGAAAGACATTCTATAACGCCGTTCGTGATAACAAAGCGTTTTCATAAATACTTCTTCAGTAGAAAGCGGCTGAATGCTCGGTGTTGTAAATAATCTCTGCACTGTGGTAAATAAACCAAAATATTATGCAATTATCCATACAATGGAATTTAACTCCTAATGTTATGTCTCCTTTGTTATGTTATGTTGTATACATACTCAAGGCGTAGAATTCAGGCCGCGATCAGGTGGAGCGTACAGAAATTTACCCCAACATCCTTTAAATAGCTTATCTTCCCACAGGTGAATGACATCCAATTAAGGTAAAGATCTATGTCCTATGATTTCACCAACTTCGTCTCCTTATTATACAAAAATATTTAGAATTTACAACACAGATAAGTACAACATTACAGCTATGAAGATATACTTCAGTTTTATGATGATGTTGCACAAAACAGGATAAATCAAATTCAGTATTTAGTCCATTATCATACGAGTCAAATCTGTGGACCCATTTGGCTTCCTCACGCAAAAGTAGTGCTGTGACATCCACTTGACGATTCCTAGGGGCTTTCCGCACTACAGAAGGGAGCTAAGGTCGACTCGGTTCCCTTCAGTGGGGGGCGATTCCAGGCTGTCCGCACAGCAACTTACTTGGCCCCCTGGAACCAAGCTAAGTGGGTGGGATCATCTTGGTGCCTATTTCGCTCCTCGATCGTGATTGGAGCTTGTGTTACCACAGGAAACGGGAGCGGGTTTTTTTTACAGTTTACACTTACATGCCCGCCACGACTCTCCCATTCTGCATATGCCACAAAAGCGGCTCCTGATTGGTTGAATGGATGAGGTGTCGTTTCGATGCGTCCGCACTTCGAAGCAGTATCAACCTTGTTCCAGCAGAAAGGTGCAGTTCATAACTGCGACAGGGATGTCGCAGTTCTGAGAGGGGGGGGGGGAAACTGAGGGGTTTTCCGCATTACAGAAGGGAGCTAAGGTCGACTCGATTCCCTTCAGTGGGGGGCGATTCCAGGCTGTCCGCACAACAACTTACTTGGCCCCCTGGAACCAAGCTAAGTGGGCGGGATCATCTTGGTGCCTGTTTCGCTCCTCGATCGTGATTGGAGCTTGTGTTACCATGGGAAATGGGAGCGTTCTTTTTTTTTTACAGTTTTTACAGTTTACAGTTACATGCCCGCCACGACTCTCCCGTTCTGCGCATGCCACAAAAGCGGCTCCTGATTGGTTGAATGGATGAGGTGTCGTTTCGATGCGTCCGCACTTCAAAGCTTCAAAGCGGTTCCAGCAGAAAGGTGCAGTTCATAACTGCGACAGGGATGTCGCAGTTCTGAGGGGGTGGGAACTGAGACAAAACAACATTGAGCTCAGTTGCAGTGCGGTTACACTGAGGTGAACCTAGATAGAAAGCAGTACAACTCTGTCAGTGCGGAAAGCCCCTGAGACAAAACAACGTTGAGCTCGGTTGCGGTGCGGATACACTGAGGTGAACCTAGATAGAAACCAGTACAACTCTGTCAGTGCGGAAAGCCCCCTAGTGTGGTCATATGCAAACACAACGCAACATTTACAGTCTGTAGAACCATGATTGAAATCCAAAAAATGTCTAACCATAGGTTCAGATACACAAGCATGTTTGATCTTACTAAAAGGTAAAGTTTCCCCTTCAGTTGTGTCCGACCCTGGGGTACCACTGCAAGCAGTGATTCCATAGGCAAGCCATTTTGTGGGGTAGTTTGCCATTGCTTTCCCCGGCTATTCTTTACCCCCTAGCCATGTGCTAGGCACCCAAGAAATGGATGGATAGCTGAGTTGACCATGAGCCAGCTGCCAGGATATCTGACCCACAGGGGGCTCGAACTCCTGACTGTGTGAGTGGAAGTGCAAGCACTTAACCACTACGCCACGCAGCTCCTATTGATCTTACTACTCTGCTCCAAAACACGGGTCCTAATTGCACGACACGTCATTCCTACATAAGGTAGATCGCAAAGGCAAAAGATCACGTATACAGAACGTTTGGAGGAATAATTAGTAAATGAGTTCAGTTTCCATTTTATATTAGTAGGAATATATTCTATAAGTCGGCTATTCAAGGACAATTCACAGGCCTTATAGTGCCGGCAAGAACGATGTCCTAACACAGGGTGCTATTTTTTATTTTGTACATGAATATCAGACCTCATTAATTGTTGTTGGGCACTTTTATAACCTTTTCCTTCACTGAGTAAATAGTTTAACTTAACACAGGATTTTTGTATGTGTGTATATGATTGTGGCAGTAGGACTGGCGGTGTTTTTGTAACCTCAGCTTGTGGGTTCTGTGGGGCAGTACTTGGAATGAGTTGCAACAACAATTTTTAAACAACAAAATGGTTTACTTTTCTTTACAATTAACATTAAACATCAACATTTAACGTTACAATTCAAGGTCCTGTTCAGGTTGCATTTCAAGTCCTTCTATTTACAGGCTACTGATATTGCCAAGTCCAATTTCTTCTTGCAAGTTGGCTGGCTCCTGAAGACTCCAAGGGCTTGATGAACAGGTTGCAACATGATGAAGGTTTCCAGGAGAACTCTCACCCATTACAACCACAAAAGAAACCCTGAAACAATAAACTCCAACATTTACAACACAGCAAAACAACAACTACCTTCCCAGTAGCTCCCAACAATATTGAAATTACCTTAACAAGGTGTTAAGGGCTTATAGAAATCAAGGTCCGAGTCTGGTAGCCTTGCTTCTTCTGCAAAAAGAGCTCTTGCAGCCTCTCTGCTGCACCGAGTCCTGCAGCATTCTGCTTCCCTTCAGACTCCACCCCTTTCTGGGTCAACCCATTCTGGGCCAACCCATTCTGGGCATGGGGGTTACATTTTCATATTTAAAATTGGCTGACTTGGGCTACTCATAGTTCTTCGGAGCTCTCTCAGCCCCACCCACCTCACAGGGTGTTTGTTGCGGGGGGGGGGGGGGGCAAGGAGATTGTCAGCCCCTTTGAGTCTCCTTACAGGAGAGAAAGGGGGGATATAAATCCAAACTCCTCCTCCTCCTCCTTTTTCTTCTTTTTCTTCTTTTTCTTCTTCTTCTTCTTCTTCTTCTTCGTTGCCATTTTCATTGAGCTCTCCACCATGATTCTCCAGGTCTCTTTCCATTTCAGCAAGTTCAGAGCCCATCAGCGTTTGCTTGAGGTTGGGATTTTTTGTTCCAGTGTGCATTACCATACACCTACTAACACTGAACCTCACCTGCTGCATTGTTTCCCGTTCACCTTGGCAGACAACCATAGCTCTTCATAGTCAGATTATAATGTTGTACAGTCTGCAAATATGATCCTTCACTGCCTACCACCAGTTCCAGATAATTTATAAGTATTCTTACCATGGGACACACTGGGATCCAGATTTTATTTGTTTATTTTATTAGATTTATACCTCACCCAATTCCCAGCCAAGGCTGGGCTCAGGGTAGCTTACAACCAAACTAAAAACCCAACAGTATAAACACAGTTCTAAAAACAATTCACACGTATTTAAATGTCCAAGATAATTTCTATATAGATGGCAGCCAATTAATAAAACCTAAGCCCAAGTATACATCTCCCCAAATGGGGGGTTGTGTGGTTTCCGGACTGCATGTTCGTGTTCTAGTAGCATTTTCTCCTGATGTTTCACCTGCATCTGTGGCTGGCATCTTCAGAGGATCCAACACAATACTCACAATACTAGAACCAGGGGGCATCCATTGAAAATGCTGGGGGGAAGAATTAGGACTAATAAAAGGAAACACTTCTTCACACAACGTGTGATTGGTGTTTGGAATATGCTGCCACAGGAGGTGGTGATGGCCACTCACCTGGATAGCTTTAAAAGGGGCTTGGACAGATTTATGGAGGAGAATTCGATCTCTGGCTACCAATCTTGATCCTCCTTGATCTCAGATTGCAAATGCCTTAACAGACCAGGTGCTCAGGAGCAGCAGCCGCAGAAGGCCCTGGCTTTCACATCCTGCATGTGAGCGCCCAAAGGAACCTGGTGGACCACTGCGAGTAGCAGAGTGCTGGACTAGTTGGACTCTGGTCTGATCCAGCAGGCTAGGCTGTTTGTGGAGGTTCGTTCATTCATTGTCACACTGTGCAGGGCCGTGGTCCGGAAGATCTTCTTGAGAGAACAAGGTAAACAAGGCACAGAGTCAAGCCTGCCTAATCTTCAGCTATGTTGCGGATCATTGGACCTGCATGGACATCTGTGTGGGTTGCAGACTGTGATGAGAAGGACAATTGCCATAGCAACACGTGGCCGGGCCCCGCTAGTTTAATATAATAGCTTAAAAGTGTTTAAAAGTGCATCTTGATGTTGTCACACCGTGCAGGGCCGTGGTCCGGAAGATCTTCTTGAGAGAACAAGGTAAACAAGGCACAGAGTCAAGCCTGCCTAATCTTGAGCACCAGGAAAAAACCACCCCCGTGCCTTTTCGTATCGTCGAAGGCTTGTGGAAACGCTTGCCTTTTTGCCTTGGACTGATTGAGGCCGGGCTTCCCTTAACATTAGGCTGTTCACAGCTGCTGGTGTGTGAATGTTATGACTCATTCATAGGATCTGAATGTCGGGTCGTATTTGAGTTTATGGCGGCTTCTATTATGGTTATTTTGCTGATTTTATTCGGTTGCCTCTTCTGGTTCCCTCTGTTTTATGTTGGAATCAGCTCTGAGTTCAGATTCTGTTGGAGGTTTTGGAATGAGGCCCCTCTTCTCCTGCCCTTTTCTCTTGGAGGGAGCTTGTCTTCTAGTTGGTGGCTCCTCAGTTACATCTATTCTTAGCTGTCCAAGCACACTGTTCTCTTGGCTCCTGTGTGGGGAGTGGGAAAGATCATCATGCCCTTATATAAAGCAGTGGTGCGACCGCACTTGGGAGTACTGTGTCCAGTTCTGGTCGCCACATCTCAAAAAGGATATTGAGGAGATAGAAAAAGTGCAGAGAAGGGCAACGAGGATGGTTCAGGGATTGGAGCACCTTCCTTATGAGGAAAGGCTGCAGCGTTTGGGACTCTTTAGTTTGGAGAGGAGGCGTCTGAGGGGGGATATGATGGAAGTCTATAAAATTATGCATGGGGTAGAAAATGTCGACAGAGAGAAATTTTTCTCTCTTTCTCACAATACTAGAACCAGGGGGCATCCATTGAAAATGCTGGGGGGAAGAATTGGGACTAATAAAAGGAAACACTTCTTCACGCAACGTGTGATTGGTGTTTGGAATATGCTGCCACAGGAGGTGGTGATGGCCACTCACCTGGATAGCTTTAAAAGGGGCTTGGACAGATTTATGGAGGAGAAGTCGATCTATGGCTACCAATCTTGATCCTCCTTGATCTCAGATTGCAAATGCCTTAACAGACCAGGTGCTCAGGAGCAGCAGCCGCAGAAGGCCCTGGCTTTCACATCCTGCATGTGAGCGCCCAAAGGAACCTGGTGGACCACTGCGAGTAGCAGAGTGCTGGACTAGTTGGACTCTGGTCTGATCCAGCAGGCTAGGCTGTTTGTGGAGGTTCGTTCATTCATTTGTTGTCTGCCTTTCTCACCGAGATTCATGGTGGATCACAGAATTAACAGTGTAACAAAAGGCAGAACAATATAGACAACAAAATAAATTGCAATAACACTGGATTATAAAACCAGAGGACATGAAATTGAGCGATATAAGTGGCCTCATCATTGGCCACACCATTCTTCTCCATAATTGTCATGCCCCCACAGAAGTGTTTGTTATTTTCCCATTAAGTTTATGTTTCCCTATAGCTAGCATGGTCTTTTCTGGTCTCACCAAGGCTCAGAAGCGGGGGGCCCAAACATCCCCCCCAGTAGCTTTCCAGGGTGGCTGAGTGGAAATAAGGATGTGCTTCCAATGGAGAAAAGTAAGAGGCTCCCAGACATGTGTGGGGGTTTTCAGTCTGGTCAATGGAGCCAGAAACCAGGCAGGGTGTGTGTAGAGTGAACAGAGGCCAAATGTGCATCAAGAACCTGCCCTTTACCCTCCAACTGCACATAACTTCTCAAGGTTACCCTCTCGTTTAAGGATGTGGAGTGCCTTTCCAGGAGCCCCCGTGTCCACTAGAGGGCAGCCCACGCCTGCTGATCACATAGCAGCACATCAGATCCACTCAGAATCATAGAATTGGAAGAGACCCCCAAGGGCCATCCAGCCCAACCCGCTCCCATGCGGGAAGACACCATCAAAGCCCAATAATTCAGTTAAAACTATACAACTTAACAATAAAGCAGCATTTAATATAATAGCTAAAAAGCGTTTAAAAAGTGCATCTTGACTTTGTCACATCGTGCAGGGCCGTGGTCCGGAAGATCTTCTTGAGAGAACAGGGTAAACAAGGCACAGAGTCAAGCCTGCCTAATCTTCAGCTATGCTGCGGATCATTGGACCTGCATGGACATCTGTGTGGGTTGCAGACTGTGATGAGAAGGACAATTGCCACAGCAACACGTGGCCGGGCCCCGCTAGTTTAATATAATAGCTTAAAAGTGTTTAAAAGTGCATCTTGATGTTGTCACACCGTGCAGGGCCGTGGTCCGGAAGATCTTCTTGAGAGAACAAGGTAAACAAGGCACAGAGTCAAGCCTGCCTAATCTTCAGCTATGTTGCGGATCATTGGACCTGCATGGACATCTGTGTGGGTTGCAGACTGTGATGAGAAGGACAATTGCCATAGCAACACGTGGCCGGGCCCCGCTAGTTTAATATAATAGCTTAAAAGTGTTTAAAAGTGCATCTTGATGTTGTCACACCGTGCAGGGCCGTGGTCCGGAAGATCTTCTTGAGAGAACAAGGTAAACAAGGCACAGAGTCAAGCCTGCCTAATCTTGAGCACCAGGAAAAAACCACCCCCGTGCCTTTTCGTATCGTCGAAGGCTTGTGGAAACGCTTGCCTTTTTGCCTTGGACTGATTGAGGCCGGGCTTCCCTTAACATTAGGCTGTTCACAGCTGCTGGTGTGTGAATGTTATGACTCATTCATAGGATCTGAATGTCGGGTCGTATTTGAGTTTATGGCGGCTTCTATTATGGTTATTTTGCTGATTTTATTCGGTTGCCTCTTCTGGTTCCCTCTGTTTTATGTTGGAATCAGCTCTGAGTTCAGATTCTGTTGGAGGTTTTGGAATGAGGCCCCTCTTCTCCTGCCCTTTTCTCTTGGAGGGAGCTTGTCTTCTAGTTGGTGGCTCCTCAGTTACATCTATTCTTAGCTGTCCAAGCACACTGTTCTCTTGGCTCCTGTGTGGGGAGTGGGAAAGATCATCATGCCCTTATATAAAGCAGTGGTGCGACCGCACTTGGGAGTACTGTGTCCAGTTCTGGTCGCCACATCTCAAAAAGGATATTGAGGAGATAGAAAAAGTGCAGAGAAGGGCAACGAGGATGGTTCAGGGACTGGAGCACCTTCCTTATGAGGAAAGGCTGCAGCGTTTGGGACTCTTTAGTTTGGAGAGGAGGCGTCTGAGGGGGGATATGATGGAAGTCTATAAAATTATGCATGGGGTAGAAAATGTCGACAGAGAGAAATTTTTCTCTCTTTCTCACAATACTAGAACCAGGGGGCATCCATTGAAAATGCTGGGGGGAAGAATTGGGACTAATAAAAGGAAACACTTCTTCACGCAACGTGTGATTGGTGTTTGGAATATGCTGCCACAGGAGGTGGTGATGGCCACTAACCTGGATAGCTTTAAAAGGGGCTTGGACAGATTTATGGAGGAGAAGTCGATCTATGGCTACCAATCTTGATCCTCCTTGATCTCAGATTGCAAATGCCTTAACAGACCAGGTGATCGGGAGCAGCAGCAGCAGAAGGCCCTTGCTTTCACGTCCTGCATGTGAGCTCCCAAAGGCACCTGGTGGGCCACTGCGAGGAGCAGAGAGCTGGACTAGATGGACTCTGGTCTGATCCAGCTGGCTTATTCTTATGTTCTTATGAACGTCAGTTCCTGGTGTAACGTTTCCTGACTTCCTTGAATAAACACTTCGCTGGGTCCTTCAGAAGCCGAACCAGCAAAGAAGACAGGAAATGTGGATTGACGCTATGAGAAGAAATGTCGAACATCCATTGCTGTCACTTTCACCTGCAATAGACAAACATTGTCTTGTGAGACACATCACTGGTTGTTTAGATTTTTTATCTTCTCCCAGAATGTGGCCAGGGCAGCTAATGAAATAATAATACAATAACAATAAAAAATCCACAGTTTCCATGAAAGCCAACTGAACACTCAACACGCGGCTAACTAATAATTTTGGCGTAAAAATCAACAGCTGGGCAGCCCACCATTACACCCAACTTGCCCCTCAGATAACTCAGGAACTTCTCCCCAGCCCCCAGCCACCTCCATTCCACCCTCCTCTGCCTTTAAATTAAGCTGTCGCATGAACAGTGGAGTCCCAGGGCCCTTTTTGGTTTCCTTTAATCCCACCTGTCCACCAAAGACATCAGGGTGCAGAAATAATTCTCCTCACGCCAGGGGCGTACCTAGGCAAACTGGCACCCAGGGACAAAACCTGAGTTTGACACACACACCCCCGCGAATGGGCAGCCACCCTCCCCCACCATGACCAAACAATGATTTTTTGTACCAACTCACAAAACACCTCTCACTCCCAGCAAAACATACATGGCTCTCTCCCCACCAACTCTTTTCCTAATTTCCTAATCACAACAACCCTATGAGGTAGGTTGTTAGCCTGAGAAACAACTCCAAGCCAGTGCAAGTGGGTATTAAGCATGTAAATCTCTCACAAATCACCCCCAGCAAAACATTTACCAAACAAATGTCAGCATCATCTCTCACAAAACACCTCCAGTGGAATCCACCCCCAAACAGCATCACTTTCAATGGTGCTTAAACGAGGGAGCTCAGATTCTTCTTTTAAATCCACCTTAAAGGGAGAATCTGGGGTCCCCGGTTAAAACAAAATTGAAAGTGATGCTGTTTGGGGGTGGATTCTCCCTCACCCTGAAAAAGCATCACTTTTGAGGGTTGGAGATTCAGATGAAACAAATAGCAGATTCAGCTAGAATCTGGGCAAATTTGGGCACATTTGGACAAAAAGTGTCCAATTATGTCCTGCCCAAATATGAACAAATGCGAATGCAAGGTATGTGGGCTTTTGGGGGGTGGTGGTATTTTTTGTGTTTTTCGGCCTGCAGGGAGGGCATTTTTAAAGCTAGCGGCACCATGATTTCAGGGCATCATCAAGAGACTACCCTGATGATACCACCCAAGTTTGGTGATGTTTGGTTCAGGGGAAGCAAAGTTATGGACCCCCAAATTGAATGCCCCCATCCCCATTGTTTGCAATGGGAGCTATCAGGAGATGGGGGCTGTCCATTTGAGGGACCATAACTTTGGTCCTCCTGAATCTAACTTCACCAAACTTGGGTGGCATCATAAGAATAGTTACCAGATGATACCCTGAAATTTTGGTGTCACTAGTTTTAAAAATACACCCCTTACAGGCACCCCAAGGAATGTGCCCAAGATTCTTTGTTTTGCAGTGACTTTGCTCCATTGTAGCCAATGGGGAATTTCTGAGTGTGTAGGCAGGCTGCACATTTTTGAAGATAGAGGCACCAGACTTTCAAGGTGGCTCCAGGAAGCCCTCCTGGTAATAGCATCCAGGCTTAGAGACCTTTGCTTCTGAGGGTTCAATTTTATGGGCCCCCAAAAGGCTTATTTTGTTTCCCCGCTCCTGCCCATGAAGCCTGCTGAATGAGTTCTCTCAGAACTTCTCAACTCGCGCCCCCACCCACCCCCAAAATTAAAGCTCACCAAGCTTGGATGCTATTACCCAAGGCCTCTTGGAGCCACCTTGAAAGTCTATCTTCAAAAATGTGTGGCCAGTGCTTACACACTCAGAAATTCCCCAGAATCTGCCAGGCTCTTCAACAAGTTCTATGGTGGGAAACATTATTTTTCCCACCATAGACTTCAATGGGGTTTTCTGTTGTGCCCAGCTGGCGCTGTGGTAGAGGTTTCAACAGGAGGCAATGTGGTAGGGGTCTTGCTCTGGGTGGGGGCATTTCCTGCAGGGCTGCTGGTGTGAGTCTCCTGAAAGGAACCAGCCAACTTTGCTAAAGTTTGCCTGGGATGTCCGAATGCTGTGGGCATCAGGTTCACCTTCAACTTGGTGCCCACACACATTTTAGCAAATTTGGTTGCCTACACACTCAGAAATTCCCCATTGGCTACAATGGAGCAAAGTCACTGCAAAACAAAGAATCTTGGGCAAATTTCTTGGGGTGCCTGTATTTTTAAAGCTAGTGACACCAAAATTTCAGGGTATCATCTGGCAACTATTCTTATGATGCCACCCTGAATCTGGGGACTCCCCTGAATCTAGGGACCCCAGATTCTCCCTTTAAGGTGGATTTAAAAGGAGAATTTGGGCTCTCTAGTTTAAACACCATTGAAAGTGATGCTGTTTGGGGGTGGATTCCAGCATCACAGCGGCTGCCTGGGGGCGGGGCGGGGGGGGCGCAAAACTCAGATTTTGCACCGGGCTCCATTTTCCCTCTATGCCTCTGCCCAGAGGGGAGGGCAGAAGGAACTGCCGGCTGCCGGCTGCCTGCTGGGAGCCCAGCTGGTGGGGGGCAGGGCAGGGCAGGGCAGGGCAGGGCAGGGCAGGGCAGGGCAGGGCAGGGCAGGGCAGGGCAGGGCAGGGCAGGGCAGGGCAGCAGGGCAGGGCAGGGCAGGGCAGGGCAGGGCAGGGCAGGGCAGGGGAGTCTGCTGTCCCCGGCCTCGGAGAGCTGCTTGTATAAGCGCTAGGCAAGGGTGGGGCTTGGGGAGGTGTAGCCATGCCCTAGGGGTTGGTGGGGGTGTGGCCCCACCCCCGAACCCCCCATAAAAATCGATACCTACGTCCCGGGGGGGGTGGCAAGGTAGGCACAGCCCCCACCAGGTGCTAGAGGGAGAGGACCAGTGGGTGGGCGGGTGGGTGGGTGGGAAGGCAGCTGCATGAGTGATAACGGAGAAGCCAGGGGTCCCCAATGTCTGTTGTGTCTGCTGACACTATTGCCAGCACCCAGCAAGAGCCTTTACAAAGGGGGGGGGGGAGCAGGTACAGCTTTTGCCCAGCCAGGCTTCTGATCGAGTGCTGGAGATTTGATTGGCTGTGCTGATTTTTTAAAAAATGTTTTTGCTTTGGTACCATAGTGCAAGGATTCACTCTATATTACTGAAATTAAGCTGTGGCAGTTTTGTGGCTGGCTCCCCCCATTGTGGCTGCCAATTTGTTGCTGCCCCCCCCCCCCGCCCGCCCCACGGCATGTCAAAATTCCAAATGTGCCCACAGGCTCCCGTCCTAAGAGGCTGCTGCTGCTAGGGTATTGTGTGCTTCCAGTAGCATTTTCTCCTGCATCTAGCAAGTGGAATGTGTACACACACACACACACACACACACACACACACAGTGGTGGTATTCTATTAATCTATCTACCAGTTCAGCTGGATCCCACCTCTGTTCGGGGATCGGGCGGTATAGAAGTTGAAAGAATAAAAAAATAAAAAAATAAATTATATATATATATATAATTATATATATATATATATATACCTGTGGAATGTCCAGGGTGGGAGAAAGAACCATTCGCCTGTTAACAAGTGCAAAGGGAGCAATTTGCAAGCCCGATTTGCATGTGTTGGGTGGGATCCACTAACTACTGTTTCTGTTTTGTGATATTCAGATGTGTGAGGGGTTTTGAGAGAATATTAAGGCTGGAGACATCCAGGAGGGCCCAAAATATAGTGTTTATGACCATGAACGAAGGGAGTTTTGGGCTCCATCGCTCACGCCAATCTGTGGAGCTGTGTTTTTTTAAAAAGAAGAAGAAGAAGAGTTTGGATTTATATCCCCCCTTTCTCTCCTGCAGGAGACTCAAAGGGGCTGACAATCTCCTTGCCCTTCCCCCCTCACAACAAACACCCTGTGAGGTAGGTGGGGCTGAGAGAGCTCCGAGAAGCTGTGACTAGCCCAAGGTCACCCAGCTGGCGTGTGTGGGAGTGCACAGGCTAATCGGAATTCCCCAGAGAAGCCTCCACAGCTCAGGCGGCAGAGCGGGGAATCAAACCCGGTTCCTCCAGATTAGATACACGAGCTCCTAACCTCCTGCGCCACTGCTGCTCCTTAAGAAGGCCTGGCAGCGGGACTGATTTCTTCGGTCACAGCTGGTGCTCCATGGATTCTGGAGGAAGCAGAAGAAGATATTCATCATTTATTCATCTAAAGTGGTTTTGTTGATTTCATGATATATTTATTTTACAATTTGACTTCTAGTCCACCCTTCCCAGTGATGGGCTCAGGAACAATATTTCACAATTAAAAATACGATCAGCTGCTGACATGCCGCCCCCACCCCCACCCCCACCCTCCCCCCAACCTTGGAAAACTGAGTCTGTTTAAGAGAATGAGCAGGGTCAGAAGAGAAAGGGAGGGGAAGGGGAGGGCCAAGGAAAGGAGATGGTCACAGGGAGAGGGGGAAGCTGGGTCTGATGGGATGCCGTTGCTGCCCTCAACCTGGCAAAAAAAGCTTCGTCTAACAGCCCCCGGGGAACTCTGGCAACTCCTGCAGGGCTCTGAGAGGGCAGACCCCCAGCCGGAGCCAGAGCCAAAAATGTTCAGGCCCTGGTAGAGGACAGCTTTTCAGCAAGTGGTTGTCCATGGAGCAAATATGACTCTCTTTGGGTGCTTAGAGAGGGGGTCCCATGGATATAAAGGCCCTAGACCACTTGGAGCGTTAAAGTTAGAACCAGATTGTTGGACCTGATTCAGTCCTCCACTGGTAACCAATGAAGCTGTTGGAGCACTGGATGTATGTGCCCTCACCCAGAGGCGTATGGGCAATAAATGGCACCCGGGGCAACCCCCCACGTGCCCGTCACCCCCATACCCTTCCTATTGATGGGGGGCGGCAGGCAGCTGCAACTGGCACCAGGCCTAGAGCCGGCCATGGGCCAGTCGAGGGGCGCCCACCGGGCCCGTGGCAAGCTACCGGCCTGGTGCCAGCTGCGGCTGCCCCCACCTCTATTGGAGGCCACAGTCGAGGCACTTGAGTGAGGCAAGTTCGGCTTCCAATTAGGGGAGGGGTGGCAGGCGGCAACAGGGAGGCCGGGGAGGGCAGGAGCTGGCTTGTGGCTGAGGCTCAACAGCAAGCAACACCCCAGAGGGAGCCACTGGGCACTAGCCGGGTCACCGTGCTGCAGGAGAGGTCAAGCGCAAGGACTCAGCCAGAACCCAGCACCCCCCACATGATCAAATGGCGTGAGCCCAGGGACATGGGATACTCCATGTCCCCATGGGCGGTACACCACTGCCCCCACGATGGGTCCCAGTAAGGACCAGCGCAGCTGCATTTTGCACCAGTTGGAGTTTCTTGGTCAGTCCCAAGGGCAGCAGAGTGTGAGTTCCAGTCGTCTAGCCTAGAAGTGACCGTTGCGTGGATCACTGTAACTAGGTCAGCAGGGAACACGTAGGGAGCCAATAACCTGGCATGGCGACGGTGGTAAATCGGCTAAACCTGTTGAAAAGTTGCTAAAAAGTTTACTGTGGGCAGAGCTCACACCAGCCTTACGGCCCACGCGCCCTCTTGTTATCTCTCCCTGCCTCCTTCAGGATTCCCAAGGAGGCGCACAGTTGAGACATCCCAACAAATCATAACATTTTAAAACCTGTATCTATTTCTGTAACTATAGAACAAAGTCAATAAAAACATTCCCAGAAACATTCCTCTGCTAGGGTGGGCTGGCCCTGAGAGCCAGTGCTAGAGGGTCAAACTATAATCTAGGACAGGGGTCTGCAACCAATTGGCCATGCTGGCAGGGGCTGGTGGGATTTGTAGTCCATGAACATCTGGAGAGCCGCAGGTTGCAGACCTCTGATCTAGGAAGTCCAAGTTTGAACCCCTGGTCTGTTATGAATTTTGGAGGTCTACATTGGTCTACATCAGGGGTCGGGAACCTTTTTTACTGAAAGAGCCATTTGGCTCGCTCGCCCGCCCCCCACTTGCCCCCAGCCCGCTTGCCCCCACTAGCCCGCCCGCTTGCTTGCCCCCCGCACGCCCCCTCCTCTCTTGCTCGCCCCCCCTCACTTGCCCGCCCGCCCGCTTACCTGCTTGCCTTGCCCGCCCGCTCACTTGCCCGCCCACTTACCTGCTTGCCTTGCCCGCCCGCTCACTTGCCCGCCCGCTTACCTGCTTGCCTTGCCCCCCCGCTCACTTGCCCGCCCACTTACCTACTTGCCTTGCCCGCCCGCTCACTTGCTTGCCCGCCCGCTTACCTGCTTGCCTTGCCCGCCCACTCACTTGCCTGCCTGCCCGCCCGCCCGCCCGCCCACCTGACTGCTTGCCCCCCTCGCTTGTTCGCCCCTGCCCGCTCGCTCGCTCACCCCCCCACTCACTTGCCCGCCCGCTCGCTCGCCGCTTACCTGCTTGCCTCGCTTGCCCGTCCGCCCCCGCTCACTTGCCTGCCGGCTCACTCCCCCCCCCACTTGCTCTCTCACTTGCTCACCCCCGCTCTGCTCGCTCACCCGCTTACCTCGTTTCCTTTAATTTCCGGGAAGGGGCAGCCACGCAGGGAGCCTCACAAGAAGCTGTGAAGAGCCGCTTGCGGCTCCCGAGCCGCGGGTTCCCGACCCCTGGTCTACATTGTTGTGGAAACAGAAGGGCGTGAGGCAGTGGCGTACCTGCCTAGGGACAGGGGGTATCCTATGTCCCCGGGCGCCCCCCATTTGGTGACGTGGGGGGGGGGGGGGCGCCACCATTTCAGGTTCGTTTGTGTGTTTTTCAATTTTTTAGTGTTTTTTACGTTTTGGCCTGCAGGGGGCGCATTTTTAAGGCTAGCTGCACCAGAATTTCAGGGTACCATCCATAGACTGTCCTGATGATACCTCCCGAATTTGGTGATGTTTGGTTCAGGGGGAGCAAAGTTATGGACCCCCAAAGGGGGTGCCCCATCCCCATTGTTTTCAATGGGAGCTAACAAGAGATGGGGGCTACCCATTTGAGGGACCATAACTTTTGTCCCCCTGAACATAACTTCACCAAACTTGGATGGCATCATAAGAATAGTTACCAGATGATACCCTGAAATGTTAGTGTCACTGGCTTTAAAAATACGCCAATTCCAGGCACCCCAAGAAATTTGCCCAAGATTCTTTGTTTTGCAGTGACTTTGCTCCATTGTAGCCAATGGGGAATGATTCTAAGTGTAAGGATTTTTCAGCCTCATTTCTGCCATATTGCAGCAGTTTTAATAACCCAAACGCCTTAACATTTTAATAATTTGGTGCTCTAGTGGTCATTTCTAGTTTTTTTAGTAAGTATATATTTCAAAGGTTTTTTGACAGTCTAATCCTGCCAGAGGAGAAGATCACATCATGTGTCAGATGCGTTGGCAGATGGCGCACCTGGTAACACCTTAAAAATACGTTCCAGTTGACTCAAGAAAGTTGGGCTTCCCTATGGAACGTCTGCCCGGGCATGGAGAAAGATAGAAAACCTGGACTTTGTCCTGCCAGGTGCATGGAAGGGAAGAGCCATTACAGTGACCAGCTCAGTTCCCTGCCTGACCTGAGAGGCCTGAGGCAACTACTGGGAGACCCTCCATGGACTGAGAGAGGGCAGGCAGGAGACCCCAGGAGAAGACAGAGAAGGGGGAAAAACCTAGAAGAGCAAAGGTGGGAAAGGGAGTCTGTATGTGTGAAGTGCTTCATCCAGGTAGGAGAAAAGGCCAGCAGAAACACCGTGTTGCTAGAGGACAGCCCTGGAAGACTCTCTCCTACACCTCCACATACTCGGGAGAGTCTCTCTTCTCAGACTTTGTCAAGGGAAGAGCTGCAGAGTTTAACAGGAGGGAGGTTATTCTGTGGCCTGGAGGGGATGGACCAGAGCAGGAAAGATGCCCCCCCCCAACCAGAGCTGATGGGGGATGAAGAGAAGCTCCTTACCTCTTGGGCGTGACTTTTTCTTCCATTGCCAAATGCCCACACCTGCAACCAGGATAAGAAGCAGCACAAGACCAGGGATCCACACGTACACGAGATGACCGCCATCTGCAAGGAGGAGCAAACTGCTCTGGGCACTTGCTGCAAGAAGCCCCCTCCCCAATGGCCTGCCTGCAGTGGAGGTCAGCTGCCTCCAGAGATGGGGGACGGTCGAATTACGACGACTGAGACTCGTTTGCTGGGCTTGGGCGACACCCTTGGCCCTTCCAGCTGGCCTGGCCTTCTTCAGCCACGGGCAGCTCTTGCTGGAACCGGAGGGGGGGGGCTCTTGCACTCAGCTGTGGCCCCTCCCAAGGCAGCCCGACCCACACTTCGGGCAGGCCTGGGAACGCTTTCCTGGTTTGAACCAAGTCACAACTTTAGGCAGGTTTCAAAAAAAAGGAATTCATTTCTTCAAAATTATAACTCCTAGTTTAGCTGTTTTGAGGCCCGTTGTCAAATCCAGTGCAGTGTTTTTCAGGCCACACCAAGCAGCCCCTCTGCAGAACGGAGAAGGGCTGGGGCCAAAATATTCCCCACCTTCACTCCGGCAGATGCTGGCCAAGTCAAAAGAGGAGCTCTTCTGGTCAGCGGGGTTGCTGAGCAGGCAGGTGAAGGTGGAGTCCAGGGAGTCAGGCTGCCAGGAGACGTGGAGATCCGTGTCCGAACCTTCTTCTGGGACACCCGGCTGATCAGAAGAGTTCCCCCTTTTCCAGGAGACGTCAATTCCCCCCTTTTCAGACCCCAGGCACTGTAGGGTCACATTGCACACCTCTGCTGTCCTGGAGACCAGGTGGGGGCGTATCTCTGGATCTGGGACAGGCTCTGATAAGATAAGATAAACTTTAATGTCATTGTGCATGCACAACGAAAATACCAACATCCCCCGATGCACATTTCTGCAGTCCTCACACCCCCTCTTCCACAATCCCCCTTCCAACCATCCCGACACAGCCCCAACCACATCAGTGCGACACCATGGAGTTCAGCATAGCCACAGCTCTAGAGAAGAAGCTGTCTCTGAGCCTAGTTGTCCTTGTTTTTATGATCCTATATTGTCTGCCAGATGGTAATATTTCAAAAAAAGAGTATGCAGGGTGAGACGGGTCTTTCAGAATATTGTGAACTTTCTTTAAGCAGCGGGAATTATAGAGTTCTTCCAAAGAGGGGAGAAGGAGGGCAGCCAATAATCCTCTGTGCAGTAGTGATCACCCTTTGGAGCGCCTTCCTATCTGCCACTGTGCAACTGGAGAACCATACACAGATGCAGTATGTCAGGACACTCTCTGTAGCACAGCTGTAAAAGGACACCAGGAGTTTTCCATTCAGTTGTTGTTTCCTTAAAAGTCTCAGATAGTACAGTCTCTGCTGGGCCTTCTTAACCCCGCGGCAGTCTGAACGCCCCAGGTCAAGTCCTCTTTAATCATAACAACCAGGAGCTTAAAGCTAGCCACCTGCTCCACTCAATCCCCATTTATAACCAAGGGCTGAATTTCTGACTTGTTCCTTCTGTAGTCTACTATCAGCTCCTTTGTCTTATTGGTATTAAGAACCAAAATATTGTCCCTGCACCACGAGAGCAACCGGTCCACCTCACTCCGGTAGGCAGATTCATCCCCTCCAGAGATGGGGGGGGTGGGGGGGGGGGGGGGGGGGGGGGGGGGGGGGTGGGGGGGGGGGGGGGTGGGGGGGGGGGGGGGTGGGGGGGGGGGGGGGTGGGGGGGGGGGGGGGTGGGGGGGGGGGGGGGTGGGGGGGGGGGGGGGTGGGGGGGGGGGGGGGTGGGGGGGGGGGGGGGTGGGGGGGGGGGGGGGTGGGGGGGGGGGGGGGTGGGGGGGGGGGGGGGTGGGGGGGGGGGGGGGTGGGGGGGGGGGGGGGTGGGGGGGGGGGGGGGTGGGGGGGGGGGGGGGTGGGGGGGGGGGGGGGTGGGGGGGGGGGGGGGTGGGGGGGGGGGGGGGTGGGGGGGGGGGGGGGTGGGGGGGGGGGGGGGTGGGGGGGGGGGGGGGTGGGGGGGGGGGGGGGTGGGGGGGGGGGGGGGTGGGGGGGGGGGGGGGTGGGGGGGGGGGGGGGTGGGGGGGGGGGGGGGTGGGGGGGGGGGGGGGTGGGGGGGGGGGGGGGTGGGGGGGGGGGGGGGTGGGGGGGGGGGGGGGTGGGGGGGGGGGGGGGTGGGGGGGGGGGGGGGTGGGGGGGGGGGGGGGTGGGGGGGGGGGGGGGTGGGGGGGGGGGGGGGTGGGGGGGGGGGGGGGTGGGGGGGGGGGGGGGTGGGGGGGGGGGGGGGTGGGGGGGGGGGGGGGTGGGGGGGGGGGGGGGTGGGGGGGGGGGGGGGTGGGGGGGGGGGGGGGTGGGGGGGGGGGGGGGTGGGGGGGGGGGGGGGTGGGGGGGGGGGGGGGTGGGGGGGGGGGGGGGTGGGGGGGGGGGGGGGTGGGGGGGGGGGGGGGTGGGGGGGGGGGGGGGTGGGGGGGGGGGGGGGTGGGGGGGGGGGGGGGTGGGGGGGGGGGGGGGTGGGGGGGGGGGGGGGTGGGGGGGGGGGGGGGTGGGGGGGGGGGGGGGTGGGGGGGGGGGGGGGTGGGGGGGGGGGGGGGTGGGGGGGGGGGGGGGTGGGGGGGGGGGGGGGTGGGGGGGGGGGGGGGTGGGGGGGGGGGGGGGTGGGGGGGGGGGGGGGTGGGGGGGGGGGGGGGTGGGGGGGGGGGGGGGTGGGGGGGGGGGGGGGTGGGGGGGGGGGGGGGTGGGGGGGGGGGGGGGTGGGGGGGGGGGGGGGTGGGGGGGGGGGGGGGTGGGGGGGGGGGGGGGTGGGGGGGGGGGGGGGTGGGGGGGGGGGGGGGTGGGGGGGGGGGGGGGTGGGGGGGGGGGGGGGTGGGGGGGGGGGGGGGTGGGGGGGGGGGGGGGTGGGGGGGGGGGGGGGTGGGGGGGGGGGGGGGTGGGGGGGGGGGGGGGTGGGGGGGGGGGGGGGTGGGGGGGGGGGGGGGTGGGGGGGGGGGGGGGTGGGGGGGGGGGGGGGTGGGGGGGGGGGGGGGTGGGGGGGGGGGGGGGTGGGGGGGGGGGGGGGTGGGGGGGGGGGGGGGTGGGGGGGGGGGGGGGTGGGGGGGGGGGGGGGTGGGGGGGGGGGGGGGTGGGGGGGGGGGGGGGTGGGGGGGGGGGGGGGTGGGGGGGGGGGGGGGTGGGGGGGGGGGGGGGTGGGGGGGGGGGGGGGTGGGGGGGGGGGGGGGTGGGGGGGGGGGGGGGTGGGGGGGGGGGGGGGTGGGGGGGGGGGGGGGTGGGGGGGGGGGGGGGTGGGGGGGGGGGGGGGTGGGGGGGGGGGGGGGTGGGGGGGGGGGGGGGTGGGGGGGGGGGGGGGTGGGGGGGGGGGGGGGTGGGGGGGGGGGGGGGTGGGGGGGGGGGGGGGTGGGGGGGGGGGGGGGTGGGGGGGGGGGGGGGTGGGGGGGGGGGGGGGTGGGGGGGGGGGGGGGTGGGGGGGGGGGGGGGTGGGGGGGGGGGGGGGTGGGGGGGGGGGGGGGTGGGGGGGGGGGGGGGTGGGGGGGGGGGGGGGTGGGGGGGGGGGGGGGTGGGGGGGGGGGGGGGTGGGGGGGGGGGGGGGTGGGGGGGGGGGGGGGTGGGGGGGGGGGGGGGTGGGGGGGGGGGGGGGTGGGGGGGGGGGGGGGTGGGGGGGGGGGGGGGTGGGGGGGGGGGGGGGTGGGGGGGGGGGGGGGTGGGGGGGGGGGGGGGTGGGGGGGGGGGGGGGTGGGGGGGGGGGGGGGTGGGGGGGGGGGGGGGTGGGGGGGGGGGGGGGTGGGGGGGGGGGGGGGTGGGGGGGGGGGGGGGTGGGGGGGGGGGGGGGTGGGGGGGGGGGGGGGTGGGGGGGGGGGGGGGTGGGGGGGGGGGGGGGTGGGGGGGGGGGGGGGTGGGGGGGGGGGGGGGTGGGGGGGGGGGGGGGTGGGGGGGGGGGGGGGTGGGGGGGGGGGGGGGTGGGGGGGGGGGGGGGTGGGGGGGGGGGGGGGTGGGGGGGGGGGGGGGTGGGGGGGGGGGGGGGTGGGGGGGGGGGGGGGTGGGGGGGGGGGGGGGTGGGGGGGGGGGGGGGTGGGGGGGGGGGGGGGTGGGGGGGGGGGGGGGTGGGGGGGGGGGGGGGTGGGGGGGGGGGGGGGTGGGGGGGGGGGGGGGTGGGGGGGGGGGGGGGTGGGGGGGGGGGGGGGTGGGGGGGGGGGGGGGTGGGGGGGGGGGGGGGTGGGGGGGGGGGGGGGTGGGGGGGGGGGGGGGTGGGGGGGGGGGGGGGTGGGGGGGGGGGGGGGTGGGGGGGGGGGGGGGTGGGGGGGGGGGGGGGTGGGGGGGGGGGGGGGTGGGGGGGGGGGGGGGTGGGGGGGGGGGGGGGTGGGGGGGGGGGGGGGTGGGGGGGGGGGGGGGTGGGGGGGGGGGGGGGTGGGGGGGGGGGGGGGTGGGGGGGGGGGGGGGTGGGGGGGGGGGGGGGTGGGGGGGGGGGGGGGTGGGGGGGGGGGGGGGTGGGGGGGGGGGGGGGTGGGGGGGGGGGGGGGTGGGGGGGGGGGGGGGTGGGGGGGGGGGGGGGTGGGGGGGGGGGGGGGTGGGGGGGGGGGGGGGTGGGGGGGGGGGGGGGTGGGGGGGGGGGGGGGTGGGGGGGGGGGGGGGTGGGGGGGGGGGGGGGTGGGGGGGGGGGGGGGTGGGGGGGGGGGGGGGTGGGGGGGGGGGGGGGTGGGGGGGGGGGGGGGTGGGGGGGGGGGGGGGTGGGGGGGGGGGGGGGTGGGGGGGGGGGGGGGTGGGGGGGGGGGGGGGTGGGGGGGGGGGGGGGTGGGGGGGGGGGGGGGTGGGGGGGGGGGGGGGTGGGGGGGGGGGGGGGTGGGGGGGGGGGGGGGTGGGGGGGGGGGGGGGTGGGGGGGGGGGGGGGTGGGGGGGGGGGGGGGTGGGGGGGGGGGGGGGTGGGGGGGGGGGGGGGTGGGGGGGGGGGGGGGTGGGGGGGGGGGGGGGTGGGGGGGGGGGGGGGTGGGGGGGGGGGGGGGTGGGGGGGGGGGGGGGTGGGGGGGGGGGGGGGTGGGGGGGGGGGGGGGTGGGGGGGGGGGGGGGTGGGGGGGGGGGGGGGTGGGGGGGGGGGGGGGTGGGGGGGGGGGGGGGTGGGGGGGGGGGGGGGTGGGGGGGGGGGGGGGTGGGGGGGGGGGGGGGTGGGGGGGGGGGGGGGTGGGGGGGGGGGGGGGTGGGGGGGGGGGGGGGTGGGGGGGGGGGGGGGTGGGGGGGGGGGGGGGTGGGGGGGGGGGGGGGTGGGGGGGGGGGGGGGTGGGGGGGGGGGGGGGTGGGGGGGGGGGGGGGTGGGGGGGGGGGGGGGTGGGGGGGGGGGGGGGTGGGGGGGGGGGGGGGTGGGGGGGGGGGGGGGTGGGGGGGGGGGGGGGTGGGGGGGGGGGGGGGTGGGGGGGGGGGGGGGTGGGGGGGGGGGGGGGTGGGGGGGGGGGGGGGTGGGGGGGGGGGGGGGTGGGGGGGGGGGGGGGTGGGGGGGGGGGGGGGTGGGGGGGGGGGGGGGTGGGGGGGGGGGGGGGTGGGGGGGGGGGGGGGTGGGGGGGGGGGGGGGTGGGGGGGGGGGGGGGTGGGGGGGGGGGGGGGTGGGGGGGGGGGGGGGTGGGGGGGGGGGGGGGTGGGGGGGGGGGGGGGTGGGGGGGGGGGGGGGTGGGGGGGGGGGGGGGTGGGGGGGGGGGGGGGTGGGGGGGGGGGGGGGTGGGGGGGGGGGGGGGTGGGGGGGGGGGGGGGTGGGGGGGGGGGGGGGTGGGGGGGGGGGGGGGTGGGGGGGGGGGGGGGTGGGGGGGGGGGGGGGTGGGGGGGGGGGGGGGTGGGGGGGGGGGGGGGTGGGGGGGGGGGGGGGTGGGGGGGGGGGGGGGTGGGGGGGGGGGGGGGTGGGGGGGGGGGGGGGTGGGGGGGGGGGGGGGTGGGGGGGGGGGGGGGTGGGGGGGGGGGGGGGTGGGGGGGGGGGGGGGTGGGGGGGGGGGGGGGTGGGGGGGGGGGGGGGTGGGGGGGGGGGGGGGTGGGGGGGGGGGGGGGTGGGGGGGGGGGGGGGTGGGGGGGGGGGGGGGTGGGGGGGGGGGGGGGTGGGGGGGGGGGGGGGTGGGGGGGGGGGGGGGTGGGGGGGGGGGGGGGTGGGGGGGGGGGGGGGTGGGGGGGGGGGGGGGTGGGGGGGGGGGGGGGTGGGGGGGGGGGGGGGTGGGGGGGGGGGGGGGTGGGGGGGGGGGGGGGTGGGGGGGGGGGGGGGTGGGGGGGGGGGGGGGTGGGGGGGGGGGGGGGTGGGGGGGGGGGGGGGTGGGGGGGGGGGGGGGTGGGGGGGGGGGGGGGTGGGGGGGGGGGGGGGTGGGGGGGGGGGGGGGTGGGGGGGGGGGGGGGTGGGGGGGGGGGGGGGTGGGGGGGGGGGGGGGTGGGGGGGGGGGGGGGTGGGGGGGGGGGGGGGTGGGGGGGGGGGGGGGTGGGGGGGGGGGGGGGTGGGGGGGGGGGGGGGTGGGGGGGGGGGGGGGTGGGGGGGGGGGGGGGTGGGGGGGGGGGGGGGTGGGGGGGGGGGGGGGTGGGGGGGGGGGGGGGTGGGGGGGGGGGGGGGTGGGGGGGGGGGGGGGTGGGGGGGGGGGGGGGTGGGGGGGGGGGGGGGTGGGGGGGGGGGGGGGTGGGGGGGGGGGGGGGTGGGGGGGGGGGGGGGTGGGGGGGGGGGGGGGTGGGGGGGGGGGGGGGTGGGGGGGGGGGGGGGTGGGGGGGGGGGGGGGTGGGGGGGGGGGGGGGTGGGGGGGGGGGGGGGTGGGGGGGGGGGGGGGTGGGGGGGGGGGGGGGTGGGGGGGGGGGGGGGTGGGGGGGGGGGGGGGTGGGGGGGGGGGGGGGTGGGGGGGGGGGGGGGTGGGGGGGGGGGGGGGTGGGGGGGGGGGGGGGTGGGGGGGGGGGGGGGTGGGGGGGGGGGGGGGTGGGGGGGGGGGGGGGTGGGGGGGGGGGGGGGTGGGGGGGGGGGGGGGTGGGGGGGGGGGGGGGTGGGGGGGGGGGGGGGTGGGGGGGGGGGGGGGTGGGGGGGGGGGGGGGTGGGGGGGGGGGGGGGTGGGGGGGGGGGGGGGTGGGGGGGGGGGGGGGTGGGGGGGGGGGGGGGTGGGGGGGGGGGGGGGTGGGGGGGGGGGGGGGTGGGGGGGGGGGGGGGTGGGGGGGGGGGGGGGTGGGGGGGGGGGGGGGTGGGGGGGGGGGGGGGTGGGGGGGGGGGGGGGTGGGGGGGGGGGGGGGTGGGGGGGGGGGGGGGTGGGGGGGGGGGGGGGTGGGGGGGGGGGGGGGTGGGGGGGGGGGGGGGTGGGGGGGGGGGGGGGTGGGGGGGGGGGGGGGTGGGGGGGGGGGGGGGTGGGGGGGGGGGGGGGTGGGGGGGGGGGGGGGTGGGGGGGGGGGGGGGTGGGGGGGGGGGGGGGTGGGGGGGGGGGGGGGTGGGGGGGGGGGGGGGTGGGGGGGGGGGGGGGTGGGGGGGGGGGGGGGTGGGGGGGGGGGGGGGTGGGGGGGGGGGGGGGTGGGGGGGGGGGGGGGTGGGGGGGGGGGGGGGTGGGGGGGGGGGGGGGTGGGGGGGGGGGGGGGTGGGGGGGGGGGGGGGTGGGGGGGGGGGGGGGTGGGGGGGGGGGGGGGTGGGGGGGGGGGGGGGTGGGGGGGGGGGGGGGTGGGGGGGGGGGGGGGTGGGGGGGGGGGGGGGTGGGGGGGGGGGGGGGTGGGGGGGGGGGGGGGTGGGGGGGGGGGGGGGTGGGGGGGGGGGGGGGTGGGGGGGGGGGGGGGTGGGGGGGGGGGGGGGTGGGGGGGGGGGGGGGTGGGGGGGGGGGGGGGTGGGGGGGGGGGGGGGTGGGGGGGGGGGGGGGTGGGGGGGGGGGGGGGTGGGGGGGGGGGGGGGTGGGGGGGGGGGGGGGTGGGGGGGGGGGGGGGTGGGGGGGGGGGGGGGTGGGGGGGGGGGGGGGTGGGGGGGGGGGGGGGTGGGGGGGGGGGGGGGTGGGGGGGGGGGGGGGTGGGGGGGGGGGGGGGTGGGGGGGGGGGGGGGTGGGGGGGGGGGGGGGTGGGGGGGGGGGGGGGTGGGGGGGGGGGGGGGTGGGGGGGGGGGGGGGTGGGGGGGGGGGGGGGTGGGGGGGGGGGGGGGTGGGGGGGGGGGGGGGTGGGGGGGGGGGGGGGTGGGGGGGGGGGGGGGTGGGGGGGGGGGGGGGTGGGGGGGGGGGGGGGTGGGGGGGGGGGGGGGTGGGGGGGGGGGGGGGTGGGGGGGGGGGGGGGTGGGGGGGGGGGGGGGTGGGGGGGGGGGGGGGTGGGGGGGGGGGGGGGTGGGGGGGGGGGGGGGTGGGGGGGGGGGGGGGTGGGGGGGGGGGGGGGTGGGGGGGGGGGGGGGTGGGGGGGGGGGGGGGTGGGGGGGGGGGGGGGTGGGGGGGGGGGGGGGTGGGGGGGGGGGGGGGTGGGGGGGGGGGGGGGTGGGGGGGGGGGGGGGTGGGGGGGGGGGGGGGTGGGGGGGGGGGGGGGTGGGGGGGGGGGGGGGTGGGGGGGGGGGGGGGTGGGGGGGGGGGGGGGTGGGGGGGGGGGGGGGTGGGGGGGGGGGGGGGTGGGGGGGGGGGGGGGTGGGGGGGGGGGGGGGTGGGGGGGGGGGGGGGTGGGGGGGGGGGGGGGTGGGGGGGGGGGGGGGTGGGGGGGGGGGGGGGTGGGGGGGGGGGGGGGTGGGGGGGGGGGGGGGTGGGGGGGGGGGGGGGTGGGGGGGGGGGGGGGTGGGGGGGGGGGGGGGTGGGGGGGGGGGGGGGTGGGGGGGGGGGGGGGTGGGGGGGGGGGGGGGTGGGGGGGGGGGGGGGTGGGGGGGGGGGGGGGTGGGGGGGGGGGGGGGTGGGGGGGGGGGGGGGTGGGGGGGGGGGGGGGTGGGGGGGGGGGGGGGTGGGGGGGGGGGGGGGTGGGGGGGGGGGGGGGTGGGGGGGGGGGGGGGTGGGGGGGGGGGGGGGTGGGGGGGGGGGGGGGTGGGGGGGGGGGGGGGTGGGGGGGGGGGGGGGTGGGGGGGGGGGGGGGTGGGGGGGGGGGGGGGTGGGGGGGGGGGGGGGTGGGGGGGGGGGGGGGTGGGGGGGGGGGGGGGTGGGGGGGGGGGGGGGTGGGGGGGGGGGGGGGTGGGGGGGGGGGGGGGTGGGGGGGGGGGGGGGTGGGGGGGGGGGGGGGTGGGGGGGGGGGGGGGTGGGGGGGGGGGGGGGTGGGGGGGGGGGGGGGTGGGGGGGGGGGGGGGTGGGGGGGGGGGGGGGTGGGGGGGGGGGGGGGTGGGGGGGGGGGGGGGTGGGGGGGGGGGGGGGTGGGGGGGGGGGGGGGTGGGGGGGGGGGGGGGTGGGGGGGGGGGGGGGTGGGGGGGGGGGGGGGTGGGGGGGGGGGGGGGTGGGGGGGGGGGGGGGTGGGGGGGGGGGGGGGTGGGGGGGGGGGGGGGTGGGGGGGGGGGGGGGTGGGGGGGGGGGGGGGTGGGGGGGGGGGGGGGTGGGGGGGGGGGGGGGTGGGGGGGGGGGGGGGTGGGGGGGGGGGGGGGTGGGGGGGGGGGGGGGTGGGGGGGGGGGGGGGTGGGGGGGGGGGGGGGTGGGGGGGGGGGGGGGTGGGGGGGGGGGGGGGTGGGGGGGGGGGGGGGTGGGGGGGGGGGGGGGTGGGGGGGGGGGGGGGTGGGGGGGGGGGGGGGTGGGGGGGGGGGGGGGTGGGGGGGGGGGGGGGTGGGGGGGGGGGGGGGTGGGGGGGGGGGGGGGTGGGGGGGGGGGGGGGTGGGGGGGGGGGGGGGTGGGGGGGGGGGGGGGTGGGGGGGGGGGGGGGTGGGGGGGGGGGGGGGTGGGGGGGGGGGGGGGTGGGGGGGGGGGGGGGTGGGGGGGGGGGGGGGTGGGGGGGGGGGGGGGTGGGGGGGGGGGGGGGTGGGGGGGGGGGGGGGTGGGGGGGGGGGGGGGTGGGGGGGGGGGGGGGTGGGGGGGGGGGGGGGTGGGGGGGGGGGGGGGTGGGGGGGGGGGGGGGTGGGGGGGGGGGGGGGTGGGGGGGGGGGGGGGTGGGGGGGGGGGGGGGTGGGGGGGGGGGGGGGTGGGGGGGGGGGGGGGTGGGGGGGGGGGGGGGTGGGGGGGGGGGGGGGTGGGGGGGGGGGGGGGTGGGGGGGGGGGGGGGTGGGGGGGGGGGGGGGTGGGGGGGGGGGGGGGTGGGGGGGGGGGGGGGTGGGGGGGGGGGGGGGTGGGGGGGGGGGGGGGTGGGGGGGGGGGGGGGTGGGGGGGGGGGGGGGTGGGGGGGGGGGGGGGTGGGGGGGGGGGGGGGTGGGGGGGGGGGGGGGTGGGGGGGGGGGGGGGTGGGGGGGGGGGGGGGTGGGGGGGGGGGGGGGTGGGGGGGGGGGGGGGTGGGGGGGGGGGGGGGTGGGGGGGGGGGGGGGTGGGGGGGGGGGGGGGTGGGGGGGGGGGGGGGTGGGGGGGGGGGGGGGTGGGGGGGGGGGGGGGTGGGGGGGGGGGGGGGTGGGGGGGGGGGGGGGTGGGGGGGGGGGGGGGTGGGGGGGGGGGGGGGTGGGGGGGGGGGGGGGTGGGGGGGGGGGGGGGTGGGGGGGGGGGGGGGTGGGGGGGGGGGGGGGTGGGGGGGGGGGGGGGTGGGGGGGGGGGGGGGTGGGGGGGGGGGGGGGTGGGGGGGGGGGGGGGTGGGGGGGGGGGGGGGTGGGGGGGGGGGGGGGTGGGGGGGGGGGGGGGTGGGGGGGGGGGGGGGTGGGGGGGGGGGGGGGTGGGGGGGGGGGGGGGTGGGGGGGGGGGGGGGTGGGGGGGGGGGGGGGTGGGGGGGGGGGGGGGTGGGGGGGGGGGGGGGTGGGGGGGGGGGGGGGTGGGGGGGGGGGGGGGTGGGGGGGGGGGGGGGTGGGGGGGGGGGGGGGTGGGGGGGGGGGGGGGTGGGGGGGGGGGGGGGTGGGGGGGGGGGGGGGTGGGGGGGGGGGGGGGTGGGGGGGGGGGGGGGTGGGGGGGGGGGGGGGTGGGGGGGGGGGGGGGTGGGGGGGGGGGGGGGTGGGGGGGGGGGGGGGTGGGGGGGGGGGGGGGTGGGGGGGGGGGGGGGTGGGGGGGGGGGGGGGTGGGGGGGGGGGGGGGTGGGGGGGGGGGGGGGTGGGGGGGGGGGGGGGTGGGGGGGGGGGGGGGTGGGGGGGGGGGGGGGTGGGGGGGGGGGGGGGTGGGGGGGGGGGGGGGTGGGGGGGGGGGGGGGTGGGGGGGGGGGGGGGTGGGGGGGGGGGGGGGTGGGGGGGGGGGGGGGTGGGGGGGGGGGGGGGTGGGGGGGGGGGGGGGTGGGGGGGGGGGGGGGTGGGGGGGGGGGGGGGTGGGGGGGGGGGGGGGTGGGGGGGGGGGGGGGTGGGGGGGGGGGGGGGTGGGGGGGGGGGGGGGTGGGGGGGGGGGGGGGTGGGGGGGGGGGGGGGTGGGGGGGGGGGGGGGTGGGGGGGGGGGGGGGTGGGGGGGGGGGGGGGTGGGGGGGGGGGGGGGTGGGGGGGGGGGGGGGTGGGGGGGGGGGGGGGTGGGGGGGGGGGGGGGTGGGGGGGGGGGGGGGTGGGGGGGGGGGGGGGTGGGGGGGGGGGGGGGTGGGGGGGGGGGGGGGTGGGGGGGGGGGGGGGTGGGGGGGGGGGGGGGTGGGGGGGGGGGGGGGTGGGGGGGGGGGGGGGTGGGGGGGGGGGGGGGTGGGGGGGGGGGGGGGTGGGGGGGGGGGGGGGTGGGGGGGGGGGGGGGTGGGGGGGGGGGGGGGTGGGGGGGGGGGGGGGTGGGGGGGGGGGGGGGTGGGGGGGGGGGGGGGTGGGGGGGGGGGGGGGTGGGGGGGGGGGGGGGTGGGGGGGGGGGGGGGTGGGGGGGGGGGGGGGTGGGGGGGGGGGGGGGTGGGGGGGGGGGGGGGTGGGGGGGGGGGGGGGTGGGGGGGGGGGGGGGTGGGGGGGGGGGGGGGTGGGGGGGGGGGGGGGTGGGGGGGGGGGGGGGTGGGGGGGGGGGGGGGTGGGGGGGGGGGGGGGTGGGGGGGGGGGGGGGTGGGGGGGGGGGGGGGTGGGGGGGGGGGGGGGTGGGGGGGGGGGGGGGTGGGGGGGGGGGGGGGTGGGGGGGGGGGGGGGTGGGGGGGGGGGGGGGTGGGGGGGGGGGGGGGTGGGGGGGGGGGGGGGTGGGGGGGGGGGGGGGTGGGGGGGGGGGGGGGTGGGGGGGGGGGGGGGTGGGGGGGGGGGGGGGTGGGGGGGGGGGGGGGTGGGGGGGGGGGGGGGTGGGGGGGGGGGGGGGTGGGGGGGGGGGGGGGTGGGGGGGGGGGGGGGTGGGGGGGGGGGGGGGTGGGGGGGGGGGGGGGTGGGGGGGGGGGGGGGTGGGGGGGGGGGGGGGTGGGGGGGGGGGGGGGTGGGGGGGGGGGGGGGTGGGGGGGGGGGGGGGTGGGGGGGGGGGGGGGTGGGGGGGGGGGGGGGTGGGGGGGGGGGGGGGTGGGGGGGGGGGGGGGTGGGGGGGGGGGGGGGTGGGGGGGGGGGGGGGTGGGGGGGGGGGGGGGTGGGGGGGGGGGGGGGTGGGGGGGGGGGGGGGTGGGGGGGGGGGGGGGTGGGGGGGGGGGGGGGTGGGGGGGGGGGGGGGTGGGGGGGGGGGGGGGTGGGGGGGGGGGGGGGTGGGGGGGGGGGGGGGTGGGGGGGGGGGGGGGTGGGGGGGGGGGGGGGTGGGGGGGGGGGGGGGTGGGGGGGGGGGGGGGTGGGGGGGGGGGGGGGTGGGGGGGGGGGGGGGTGGGGGGGGGGGGGGGTGGGGGGGGGGGGGGGTGGGGGGGGGGGGGGGTGGGGGGGGGGGGGGGTGGGGGGGGGGGGGGGTGGGGGGGGGGGGGGGTGGGGGGGGGGGGGGGTGGGGGGGGGGGGGGGTGGGGGGGGGGGGGGGTGGGGGGGGGGGGGGGTGGGGGGGGGGGGGGGTGGGGGGGGGGGGGGGTGGGGGGGGGGGGGGGTGGGGGGGGGGGGGGGTGGGGGGGGGGGGGGGTGGGGGGGGGGGGGGGTGGGGGGGGGGGGGGGTGGGGGGGGGGGGGGGTGGGGGGGGGGGGGGGTGGGGGGGGGGGGGGGTGGGGGGGGGGGGGGGTGGGGGGGGGGGGGGGTGGGGGGGGGGGGGGGTGGGGGGGGGGGGGGGTGGGGGGGGGGGGGGGTGGGGGGGGGGGGGGGTGGGGGGGGGGGGGGGTGGGGGGGGGGGGGGGTGGGGGGGGGGGGGGGTGGGGGGGGGGGGGGGTGGGGGGGGGGGGGGGTGGGGGGGGGGGGGGGTGGGGGGGGGGGGGGGTGGGGGGGGGGGGGGGTGGGGGGGGGGGGGGGTGGGGGGGGGGGGGGGTGGGGGGGGGGGGGGGTGGGGGGGGGGGGGGGTGGGGGGGGGGGGGGGTGGGGGGGGGGGGGGGTGGGGGGGGGGGGGGGTGGGGGGGGGGGGGGGTGGGGGGGGGGGGGGGTGGGGGGGGGGGGGGGTGGGGGGGGGGGGGGGTGGGGGGGGGGGGGGGTGGGGGGGGGGGGGGGTGGGGGGGGGGGGGGGTGGGGGGGGGGGGGGGTGGGGGGGGGGGGGGGTGGGGGGGGGGGGGGGTGGGGGGGGGGGGGGGTGGGGGGGGGGGGGGGTGGGGGGGGGGGGGGGTGGGGGGGGGGGGGGGTGGGGGGGGGGGGGGGTGGGGGGGGGGGGGGGTGGGGGGGGGGGGGGGTGGGGGGGGGGGGGGGTGGGGGGGGGGGGGGGTGGGGGGGGGGGGGGGTGGGGGGGGGGGGGGGTGGGGGGGGGGGGGGGTGGGGGGGGGGGGGGGTGGGGGGGGGGGGGGGTGGGGGGGGGGGGGGGTGGGGGGGGGGGGGGGTGGGGGGGGGGGGGGGTGGGGGGGGGGGGGGGTGGGGGGGGGGGGGGGTGGGGGGGGGGGGGGGTGGGGGGGGGGGGGGGTGGGGGGGGGGGGGGGTGGGGGGGGGGGGGGGTGGGGGGGGGGGGGGGTGGGGGGGGGGGGGGGTGGGGGGGGGGGGGGGTGGGGGGGGGGGGGGGTGGGGGGGGGGGGGGGTGGGGGGGGGGGGGGGTGGGGGGGGGGGGGGGTGGGGGGGGGGGGGGGTGGGGGGGGGGGGGGGTGGGGGGGGGGGGGGGTGGGGGGGGGGGGGGGTGGGGGGGGGGGGGGGTGGGGGGGGGGGGGGGTGGGGGGGGGGGGGGGTGGGGGGGGGGGGGGGTGGGGGGGGGGGGGGGTGGGGGGGGGGGGGGGTGGGGGGGGGGGGGGGTGGGGGGGGGGGGGGGTGGGGGGGGGGGGGGGTGGGGGGGGGGGGGGGTGGGGGGGGGGGGGGGTGGGGGGGGGGGGGGGTGGGGGGGGGGGGGGGTGGGGGGGGGGGGGGGTGGGGGGGGGGGGGGGTGGGGGGGGGGGGGGGTGGGGGGGGGGGGGGGTGGGGGGGGGGGGGGGTGGGGGGGGGGGGGGGTGGGGGGGGGGGGGGGTGGGGGGGGGGGGGGGTGGGGGGGGGGGGGGGTGGGGGGGGGGGGGGGTGGGGGGGGGGGGGGGTGGGGGGGGGGGGGGGTGGGGGGGGGGGGGGGTGGGGGGGGGGGGGGGTGGGGGGGGGGGGGGGTGGGGGGGGGGGGGGGTGGGGGGGGGGGGGGGTGGGGGGGGGGGGGGGTGGGGGGGGGGGGGGGTGGGGGGGGGGGGGGGTGGGGGGGGGGGGGGGTGGGGGGGGGGGGGGGTGGGGGGGGGGGGGGGTGGGGGGGGGGGGGGGTGGGGGGGGGGGGGGGTGGGGGGGGGGGGGGGTGGGGGGGGGGGGGGGTGGGGGGGGGGGGGGGTGGGGGGGGGGGGGGGTGGGGGGGGGGGGGGGTGGGGGGGGGGGGGGGTGGGGGGGGGGGGGGGTGGGGGGGGGGGGGGGTGGGGGGGGGGGGGGGTGGGGGGGGGGGGGGGTGGGGGGGGGGGGGGGTGGGGGGGGGGGGGGGTGGGGGGGGGGGGGGGTGGGGGGGGGGGGGGGTGGGGGGGGGGGGGGGTGGGGGGGGGGGGGGGTGGGGGGGGGGGGGGGTGGGGGGGGGGGGGGGTGGGGGGGGGGGGGGGTGGGGGGGGGGGGGGGTGGGGGGGGGGGGGGGTGGGGGGGGGGGGGGGTGGGGGGGGGGGGGGGTGGGGGGGGGGGGGGGTGGGGGGGGGGGGGGGTGGGGGGGGGGGGGGGTGGGGGGGGGGGGGGGTGGGGGGGGGGGGGGGTGGGGGGGGGGGGGGGTGGGGGGGGGGGGGGGTGGGGGGGGGGGGGGGTGGGGGGGGGGGGGGGTGGGGGGGGGGGGGGGTGGGGGGGGGGGGGGGTGGGGGGGGGGGGGGGTGGGGGGGGGGGGGGGTGGGGGGGGGGGGGGGTGGGGGGGGGGGGGGGTGGGGGGGGGGGGGGGTGGGGGGGGGGGGGGGTGGGGGGGGGGGGGGGTGGGGGGGGGGGGGGGTGGGGGGGGGGGGGGGTGGGGGGGGGGGGGGGTGGGGGGGGGGGGGGGTGGGGGGGGGGGGGGGTGGGGGGGGGGGGGGGTGGGGGGGGGGGGGGGTGGGGGGGGGGGGGGGTGGGGGGGGGGGGGGGTGGGGGGGGGGGGGGGTGGGGGGGGGGGGGGGTGGGGGGGGGGGGGGGTGGGGGGGGGGGGGGGTGGGGGGGGGGGGGGGTGGGGGGGGGGGGGGGTGGGGGGGGGGGGGGGTGGGGGGGGGGGGGGGTGGGGGGGGGGGGGGGTGGGGGGGGGGGGGGGTGGGGGGGGGGGGGGGTGGGGGGGGGGGGGGGTGGGGGGGGGGGGGGGTGGGGGGGGGGGGGGGTGGGGGGGGGGGGGGGTGGGGGGGGGGGGGGGTGGGGGGGGGGGGGGGTGGGGGGGGGGGGGGGTGGGGGGGGGGGGGGGTGGGGGGGGGGGGGGGTGGGGGGGGGGGGGGGTGGGGGGGGGGGGGGGTGGGGGGGGGGGGGGGTGGGGGGGGGGGGGGGTGGGGGGGGGGGGGGGTGGGGGGGGGGGGGGGTGGGGGGGGGGGGGGGTGGGGGGGGGGGGGGGTGGGGGGGGGGGGGGGTGGGGGGGGGGGGGGGTGGGGGGGGGGGGGGGTGGGGGGGGGGGGGGGTGGGGGGGGGGGGGGGTGGGGGGGGGGGGGGGTGGGGGGGGGGGGGGGTGGGGGGGGGGGGGGGTGGGGGGGGGGGGGGGTGGGGGGGGGGGGGGGTGGGGGGGGGGGGGGGTGGGGGGGGGGGGGGGTGGGGGGGGGGGGGGGTGGGGGGGGGGGGGGGTGGGGGGGGGGGGGGGTGGGGGGGGGGGGGGGTGGGGGGGGGGGGGGGTGGGGGGGGGGGGGGGTGGGGGGGGGGGGGGGTGGGGGGGGGGGGGGGTGGGGGGGGGGGGGGGTGGGGGGGGGGGGGGGTGGGGGGGGGGGGGGGTGGGGGGGGGGGGGGGTGGGGGGGGGGGGGGGTGGGGGGGGGGGGGGGTGGGGGGGGGGGGGGGTGGGGGGGGGGGGGGGTGGGGGGGGGGGGGGGTGGGGGGGGGGGGGGGTGGGGGGGGGGGGGGGTGGGGGGGGGGGGGGGTGGGGGGGGGGGGGGGTGGGGGGGGGGGGGGGTGGGGGGGGGGGGGGGTGGGGGGGGGGGGGGGTGGGGGGGGGGGGGGGTGGGGGGGGGGGGGGGTGGGGGGGGGGGGGGGTGGGGGGGGGGGGGGGTGGGGGGGGGGGGGGGTGGGGGGGGGGGGGGGTGGGGGGGGGGGGGGGTGGGGGGGGGGGGGGGTGGGGGGGGGGGGGGGTGGGGGGGGGGGGGGGTGGGGGGGGGGGGGGGTGGGGGGGGGGGGGGGTGGGGGGGGGGGGGGGTGGGGGGGGGGGGGGGTGGGGGGGGGGGGGGGTGGGGGGGGGGGGGGGTGGGGGGGGGGGGGGGTGGGGGGGGGGGGGGGTGGGGGGGGGGGGGGGTGGGGGGGGGGGGGGGTGGGGGGGGGGGGGGGTGGGGGGGGGGGGGGGTGGGGGGGGGGGGGGGTGGGGGGGGGGGGGGGTGGGGGGGGGGGGGGGTGGGGGGGGGGGGGGGTGGGGGGGGGGGGGGGTGGGGGGGGGGGGGGGTGGGGGGGGGGGGGGGTGGGGGGGGGGGGGGGTGGGGGGGGGGGGGGGTGGGGGGGGGGGGGGGTGGGGGGGGGGGGGGGTGGGGGGGGGGGGGGGTGGGGGGGGGGGGGGGTGGGGGGGGGGGGGGGTGGGGGGGGGGGGGGGTGGGGGGGGGGGGGGGTGGGGGGGGGGGGGGGTGGGGGGGGGGGGGGGTGGGGGGGGGGGGGGGTGGGGGGGGGGGGGGGTGGGGGGGGGGGGGGGTGGGGGGGGGGGGGGGTGGGGGGGGGGGGGGGTGGGGGGGGGGGGGGGTGGGGGGGGGGGGGGGTGGGGGGGGGGGGGGGTGGGGGGGGGGGGGGGTGGGGGGGGGGGGGGGTGGGGGGGGGGGGGGGTGGGGGGGGGGGGGGGTGGGGGGGGGGGGGGGTGGGGGGGGGGGGGGGTGGGGGGGGGGGGGGGTGGGGGGGGGGGGGGGTGGGGGGGGGGGGGGGTGGGGGGGGGGGGGGGTGGGGGGGGGGGGGGGTGGGGGGGGGGGGGGGTGGGGGGGGGGGGGGGTGGGGGGGGGGGGGGGTGGGGGGGGGGGGGGGTGGGGGGGGGGGGGGGTGGGGGGGGGGGGGGGTGGGGGGGGGGGGGGGTGGGGGGGGGGGGGGGTGGGGGGGGGGGGGGGTGGGGGGGGGGGGGGGTGGGGGGGGGGGGGGGTGGGGGGGGGGGGGGGTGGGGGGGGGGGGGGGTGGGGGGGGGGGGGGGTGGGGGGGGGGGGGGGTGGGGGGGGGGGGGGGTGGGGGGGGGGGGGGGTGGGGGGGGGGGGGGGTGGGGGGGGGGGGGGGTGGGGGGGGGGGGGGGTGGGGGGGGGGGGGGGTGGGGGGGGGGGGGGGTGGGGGGGGGGGGGGGTGGGGGGGGGGGGGGGTGGGGGGGGGGGGGGGTGGGGGGGGGGGGGGGTGGGGGGGGGGGGGGGTGGGGGGGGGGGGGGGTGGGGGGGGGGGGGGGTGGGGGGGGGGGGGGGTGGGGGGGGGGGGGGGTGGGGGGGGGGGGGGGTGGGGGGGGGGGGGGGTGGGGGGGGGGGGGGGTGGGGGGGGGGGGGGGTGGGGGGGGGGGGGGGTGGGGGGGGGGGGGGGTGGGGGGGGGGGGGGGTGGGGGGGGGGGGGGGTGGGGGGGGGGGGGGGTGGGGGGGGGGGGGGGTGGGGGGGGGGGGGGGTGGGGGGGGGGGGGGGTGGGGGGGGGGGGGGGTGGGGGGGGGGGGGGGTGGGGGGGGGGGGGGGTGGGGGGGGGGGGGGGTGGGGGGGGGGGGGGGTGGGGGGGGGGGGGGGTGGGGGGGGGGGGGGGTGGGGGGGGGGGGGGGTGGGGGGGGGGGGGGGTGGGGGGGGGGGGGGGTGGGGGGGGGGGGGGGTGGGGGGGGGGGGGGGTGGGGGGGGGGGGGGGTGGGGGGGGGGGGGGGTGGGGGGGGGGGGGGGTGGGGGGGGGGGGGGGTGGGGGGGGGGGGGGGTGGGGGGGGGGGGGGGTGGGGGGGGGGGGGGGTGGGGGGGGGGGGGGGTGGGGGGGGGGGGGGGTGGGGGGGGGGGGGGGTGGGGGGGGGGGGGGGTGGGGGGGGGGGGGGGTGGGGGGGGGGGGGGGTGGGGGGGGGGGGGGGTGGGGGGGGGGGGGGGTGGGGGGGGGGGGGGGTGGGGGGGGGGGGGGGTGGGGGGGGGGGGGGGTGGGGGGGGGGGGGGGTGGGGGGGGGGGGGGGTGGGGGGGGGGGGGGGTGGGGGGGGGGGGGGGTGGGGGGGGGGGGGGGTGGGGGGGGGGGGGGGTGGGGGGGGGGGGGGGTGGGGGGGGGGGGGGGTGGGGGGGGGGGGGGGTGGGGGGGGGGGGGGGTGGGGGGGGGGGGGGGTGGGGGGGGGGGGGGGTGGGGGGGGGGGGGGGTGGGGGGGGGGGGGGGTGGGGGGGGGGGGGGGTGGGGGGGGGGGGGGGTGGGGGGGGGGGGGGGTGGGGGGGGGGGGGGGTGGGGGGGGGGGGGGGTGGGGGGGGGGGGGGGTGGGGGGGGGGGGGGGTGGGGGGGGGGGGGGGTGGGGGGGGGGGGGGGTGGGGGGGGGGGGGGGTGGGGGGGGGGGGGGGTGGGGGGGGGGGGGGGTGGGGGGGGGGGGGGGTGGGGGGGGGGGGGGGTGGGGGGGGGGGGGGGTGGGGGGGGGGGGGGGTGGGGGGGGGGGGGGGTGGGGGGGGGGGGGGGTGGGGGGGGGGGGGGGTGGGGGGGGGGGGGGGTGGGGGGGGGGGGGGGTGGGGGGGGGGGGGGGTGGGGGGGGGGGGGGGTGGGGGGGGGGGGGGGTGGGGGGGGGGGGGGGTGGGGGGGGGGGGGGGTGGGGGGGGGGGGGGGTGGGGGGGGGGGGGGGTGGGGGGGGGGGGGGGTGGGGGGGGGGGGGGGTGGGGGGGGGGGGGGGTGGGGGGGGGGGGGGGTGGGGGGGGGGGGGGGTGGGGGGGGGGGGGGGTGGGGGGGGGGGGGGGTGGGGGGGGGGGGGGGTGGGGGGGGGGGGGGGTGGGGGGGGGGGGGGGTGGGGGGGGGGGGGGGTGGGGGGGGGGGGGGGTGGGGGGGGGGGGGGGTGGGGGGGGGGGGGGGTGGGGGGGGGGGGGGGTGGGGGGGGGGGGGGGTGGGGGGGGGGGGGGGTGGGGGGGGGGGGGGGTGGGGGGGGGGGGGGGTGGGGGGGGGGGGGGGTGGGGGGGGGGGGGGGTGGGGGGGGGGGGGGGTGGGGGGGGGGGGGGGTGGGGGGGGGGGGGGGTGGGGGGGGGGGGGGGTGGGGGGGGGGGGGGGTGGGGGGGGGGGGGGGTGGGGGGGGGGGGGGGTGGGGGGGGGGGGGGGTGGGGGGGGGGGGGGGTGGGGGGGGGGGGGGGTGGGGGGGGGGGGGGGTGGGGGGGGGGGGGGGTGGGGGGGGGGGGGGGTGGGGGGGGGGGGGGGTGGGGGGGGGGGGGGGTGGGGGGGGGGGGGGGTGGGGGGGGGGGGGGGTGGGGGGGGGGGGGGGTGGGGGGGGGGGGGGGTGGGGGGGGGGGGGGGTGGGGGGGGGGGGGGGTGGGGGGGGGGGGGGGTGGGGGGGGGGGGGGGTGGGGGGGGGGGGGGGTGGGGGGGGGGGGGGGTGGGGGGGGGGGGGGGTGGGGGGGGGGGGGGGTGGGGGGGGGGGGGGGTGGGGGGGGGGGGGGGTGGGGGGGGGGGGGGGTGGGGGGGGGGGGGGGTGGGGGGGGGGGGGGGTGGGGGGGGGGGGGGGTGGGGGGGGGGGGGGGTGGGGGGGGGGGGGGGTGGGGGGGGGGGGGGGTGGGGGGGGGGGGGGGTGGGGGGGGGGGGGGGTGGGGGGGGGGGGGGGTGGGGGGGGGGGGGGGTGGGGGGGGGGGGGGGTGGGGGGGGGGGGGGGTGGGGGGGGGGGGGGGTGGGGGGGGGGGGGGGTGGGGGGGGGGGGGGGTGGGGGGGGGGGGGGGTGGGGGGGGGGGGGGGTGGGGGGGGGGGGGGGTGGGGGGGGGGGGGGGTGGGGGGGGGGGGGGGTGGGGGGGGGGGGGGGTGGGGGGGGGGGGGGGTGGGGGGGGGGGGGGGTGGGGGGGGGGGGGGGTGGGGGGGGGGGGGGGTGGGGGGGGGGGGGGGTGGGGGGGGGGGGGGGTGGGGGGGGGGGGGGGTGGGGGGGGGGGGGGGTGGGGGGGGGGGGGGGTGGGGGGGGGGGGGGGTGGGGGGGGGGGGGGGTGGGGGGGGGGGGGGGTGGGGGGGGGGGGGGGTGGGGGGGGGGGGGGGTGGGGGGGGGGGGGGGTGGGGGGGGGGGGGGGTGGGGGGGGGGGGGGGTGGGGGGGGGGGGGGGTGGGGGGGGGGGGGGGTGGGGGGGGGGGGGGGTGGGGGGGGGGGGGGGTGGGGGGGGGGGGGGGTGGGGGGGGGGGGGGGTGGGGGGGGGGGGGGGTGGGGGGGGGGGGGGGTGGGGGGGGGGGGGGGTGGGGGGGGGGGGGGGTGGGGGGGGGGGGGGGTGGGGGGGGGGGGGGGTGGGGGGGGGGGGGGGTGGGGGGGGGGGGGGGTGGGGGGGGGGGGGGGTGGGGGGGGGGGGGGGTGGGGGGGGGGGGGGGTGGGGGGGGGGGGGGGTGGGGGGGGGGGGGGGTGGGGGGGGGGGGGGGTGGGGGGGGGGGGGGGTGGGGGGGGGGGGGGGTGGGGGGGGGGGGGGGTGGGGGGGGGGGGGGGTGGGGGGGGGGGGGGGTGGGGGGGGGGGGGGGTGGGGGGGGGGGGGGGTGGGGGGGGGGGGGGGTGGGGGGGGGGGGGGGTGGGGGGGGGGGGGGGTGGGGGGGGGGGGGGGTGGGGGGGGGGGGGGGTGGGGGGGGGGGGGGGTGGGGGGGGGGGGGGGTGGGGGGGGGGGGGGGTGGGGGGGGGGGGGGGTGGGGGGGGGGGGGGGTGGGGGGGGGGGGGGGTGGGGGGGGGGGGGGGTGGGGGGGGGGGGGGGTGGGGGGGGGGGGGGGTGGGGGGGGGGGGGGGTGGGGGGGGGGGGGGGTGGGGGGGGGGGGGGGTGGGGGGGGGGGGGGGTGGGGGGGGGGGGGGGTGGGGGGGGGGGGGGGTGGGGGGGGGGGGGGGTGGGGGGGGGGGGGGGTGGGGGGGGGGGGGGGTGGGGGGGGGGGGGGGTGGGGGGGGGGGGGGGTGGGGGGGGGGGGGGGTGGGGGGGGGGGGGGGTGGGGGGGGGGGGGGGTGGGGGGGGGGGGGGGTGGGGGGGGGGGGGGGTGGGGGGGGGGGGGGGTGGGGGGGGGGGGGGGTGGGGGGGGGGGGGGGTGGGGGGGGGGGGGGGTGGGGGGGGGGGGGGGTGGGGGGGGGGGGGGGTGGGGGGGGGGGGGGGTGGGGGGGGGGGGGGGTGGGGGGGGGGGGGGGTGGGGGGGGGGGGGGGTGGGGGGGGGGGGGGGTGGGGGGGGGGGGGGGTGGGGGGGGGGGGGGGTGGGGGGGGGGGGGGGTGGGGGGGGGGGGGGGTGGGGGGGGGGGGGGGTGGGGGGGGGGGGGGGTGGGGGGGGGGGGGGGTGGGGGGGGGGGGGGGTGGGGGGGGGGGGGGGTGGGGGGGGGGGGGGGTGGGGGGGGGGGGGGGTGGGGGGGGGGGGGGGTGGGGGGGGGGGGGGGTGGGGGGGGGGGGGGGTGGGGGGGGGGGGGGGTGGGGGGGGGGGGGGGTGGGGGGGGGGGGGGGTGGGGGGGGGGGGGGGTGGGGGGGGGGGGGGGTGGGGGGGGGGGGGGGTGGGGGGGGGGGGGGGTGGGGGGGGGGGGGGGTGGGGGGGGGGGGGGGTGGGGGGGGGGGGGGGTGGGGGGGGGGGGGGGTGGGGGGGGGGGGGGGTGGGGGGGGGGGGGGGTGGGGGGGGGGGGGGGTGGGGGGGGGGGGGGGTGGGGGGGGGGGGGGGTGGGGGGGGGGGGGGGTGGGGGGGGGGGGGGGTGGGGGGGGGGGGGGGTGGGGGGGGGGGGGGGTGGGGGGGGGGGGGGGTGGGGGGGGGGGGGGGTGGGGGGGGGGGGGGGTGGGGGGGGGGGGGGGTGGGGGGGGGGGGGGGTGGGGGGGGGGGGGGGTGGGGGGGGGGGGGGGTGGGGGGGGGGGGGGGTGGGGGGGGGGGGGGGTGGGGGGGGGGGGGGGTGGGGGGGGGGGGGGGTGGGGGGGGGGGGGGGTGGGGGGGGGGGGGGGTGGGGGGGGGGGGGGGTGGGGGGGGGGGGGGGTGGGGGGGGGGGGGGGTGGGGGGGGGGGGGGGTGGGGGGGGGGGGGGGTGGGGGGGGGGGGGGGTGGGGGGGGGGGGGGGTGGGGGGGGGGGGGGGTGGGGGGGGGGGGGGGTGGGGGGGGGGGGGGGTGGGGGGGGGGGGGGGTGGGGGGGGGGGGGGGTGGGGGGGGGGGGGGGTGGGGGGGGGGGGGGGTGGGGGGGGGGGGGGGTGGGGGGGGGGGGGGGTGGGGGGGGGGGGGGGTGGGGGGGGGGGGGGGTGGGGGGGGGGGGGGGTGGGGGGGGGGGGGGGTGGGGGGGGGGGGGGGTGGGGGGGGGGGGGGGTGGGGGGGGGGGGGGGTGGGGGGGGGGGGGGGTGGGGGGGGGGGGGGGTGGGGGGGGGGGGGGGTGGGGGGGGGGGGGGGTGGGGGGGGGGGGGGGTGGGGGGGGGGGGGGGTGGGGGGGGGGGGGGGTGGGGGGGGGGGGGGGTGGGGGGGGGGGGGGGTGGGGGGGGGGGGGGGTGGGGGGGGGGGGGGGTGGGGGGGGGGGGGGGTGGGGGGGGGGGGGGGTGGGGGGGGGGGGGGGTGGGGGGGGGGGGGGGTGGGGGGGGGGGGGGGTGGGGGGGGGGGGGGGTGGGGGGGGGGGGGGGTGGGGGGGGGGGGGGGTGGGGGGGGGGGGGGGTGGGGGGGGGGGGGGGTGGGGGGGGGGGGGGGTGGGGGGGGGGGGGGGTGGGGGGGGGGGGGGGTGGGGGGGGGGGGGGGTGGGGGGGGGGGGGGGTGGGGGGGGGGGGGGGTGGGGGGGGGGGGGGGTGGGGGGGGGGGGGGGTGGGGGGGGGGGGGGGTGGGGGGGGGGGGGGGTGGGGGGGGGGGGGGGTGGGGGGGGGGGGGGGTGGGGGGGGGGGGGGGTGGGGGGGGGGGGGGGTGGGGGGGGGGGGGGGTGGGGGGGGGGGGGGGTGGGGGGGGGGGGGGGTGGGGGGGGGGGGGGGTGGGGGGGGGGGGGGGTGGGGGGGGGGGGGGGTGGGGGGGGGGGGGGGTGGGGGGGGGGGGGGGTGGGGGGGGGGGGGGGTGGGGGGGGGGGGGGGTGGGGGGGGGGGGGGGTGGGGGGGGGGGGGGGTGGGGGGGGGGGGGGGTGGGGGGGGGGGGGGGTGGGGGGGGGGGGGGGTGGGGGGGGGGGGGGGTGGGGGGGGGGGGGGGTGGGGGGGGGGGGGGGTGGGGGGGGGGGGGGGTGGGGGGGGGGGGGGGTGGGGGGGGGGGGGGGTGGGGGGGGGGGGGGGTGGGGGGGGGGGGGGGTGGGGGGGGGGGGGGGTGGGGGGGGGGGGGGGTGGGGGGGGGGGGGGGTGGGGGGGGGGGGGGGTGGGGGGGGGGGGGGGTGGGGGGGGGGGGGGGTGGGGGGGGGGGGGGGTGGGGGGGGGGGGGGGTGGGGGGGGGGGGGGGTGGGGGGGGGGGGGGGTGGGGGGGGGGGGGGGTGGGGGGGGGGGGGGGTGGGGGGGGGGGGGGGTGGGGGGGGGGGGGGGTGGGGGGGGGGGGGGGTGGGGGGGGGGGGGGGTGGGGGGGGGGGGGGGTGGGGGGGGGGGGGGGTGGGGGGGGGGGGGGGTGGGGGGGGGGGGGGGTGGGGGGGGGGGGGGGTGGGGGGGGGGGGGGGTGGGGGGGGGGGGGGGTGGGGGGGGGGGGGGGTGGGGGGGGGGGGGGGTGGGGGGGGGGGGGGGTGGGGGGGGGGGGGGGTGGGGGGGGGGGGGGGTGGGGGGGGGGGGGGGTGGGGGGGGGGGGGGGTGGGGGGGGGGGGGGGTGGGGGGGGGGGGGGGTGGGGGGGGGGGGGGGTGGGGGGGGGGGGGGGTGGGGGGGGGGGGGGGTGGGGGGGGGGGGGGGTGGGGGGGGGGGGGGGTGGGGGGGGGGGGGGGTGGGGGGGGGGGGGGGTGGGGGGGGGGGGGGGTGGGGGGGGGGGGGGGTGGGGGGGGGGGGGGGTGGGGGGGGGGGGGGGTGGGGGGGGGGGGGGGTGGGGGGGGGGGGGGGTGGGGGGGGGGGGGGGTGGGGGGGGGGGGGGGTGGGGGGGGGGGGGGGTGGGGGGGGGGGGGGGTGGGGGGGGGGGGGGGTGGGGGGGGGGGGGGGTGGGGGGGGGGGGGGGTGGGGGGGGGGGGGGGTGGGGGGGGGGGGGGGTGGGGGGGGGGGGGGGTGGGGGGGGGGGGGGGTGGGGGGGGGGGGGGGTGGGGGGGGGGGGGGGTGGGGGGGGGGGGGGGTGGGGGGGGGGGGGGGTGGGGGGGGGGGGGGGTGGGGGGGGGGGGGGGTGGGGGGGGGGGGGGGTGGGGGGGGGGGGGGGTGGGGGGGGGGGGGGGTGGGGGGGGGGGGGGGTGGGGGGGGGGGGGGGTGGGGGGGGGGGGGGGTGGGGGGGGGGGGGGGTGGGGGGGGGGGGGGGTGGGGGGGGGGGGGGGTGGGGGGGGGGGGGGGTGGGGGGGGGGGGGGGTGGGGGGGGGGGGGGGTGGGGGGGGGGGGGGGTGGGGGGGGGGGGGGGTGGGGGGGGGGGGGGGTGGGGGGGGGGGGGGGTGGGGGGGGGGGGGGGTGGGGGGGGGGGGGGGTGGGGGGGGGGGGGGGTGGGGGGGGGGGGGGGTGGGGGGGGGGGGGGGTGGGGGGGGGGGGGGGTGGGGGGGGGGGGGGGTGGGGGGGGGGGGGGGTGGGGGGGGGGGGGGGTGGGGGGGGGGGGGGGTGGGGGGGGGGGGGGGTGGGGGGGGGGGGGGGTGGGGGGGGGGGGGGGTGGGGGGGGGGGGGGGTGGGGGGGGGGGGGGGTGGGGGGGGGGGGGGGTGGGGGGGGGGGGGGGTGGGGGGGGGGGGGGGTGGGGGGGGGGGGGGGTGGGGGGGGGGGGGGGTGGGGGGGGGGGGGGGTGGGGGGGGGGGGGGGTGGGGGGGGGGGGGGGTGGGGGGGGGGGGGGGTGGGGGGGGGGGGGGGTGGGGGGGGGGGGGGGTGGGGGGGGGGGGGGGTGGGGGGGGGGGGGGGTGGGGGGGGGGGGGGGTGGGGGGGGGGGGGGGTGGGGGGGGGGGGGGGTGGGGGGGGGGGGGGGTGGGGGGGGGGGGGGGTGGGGGGGGGGGGGGGTGGGGGGGGGGGGGGGTGGGGGGGGGGGGGGGTGGGGGGGGGGGGGGGTGGGGGGGGGGGGGGGTGGGGGGGGGGGGGGGTGGGGGGGGGGGGGGGTGGGGGGGGGGGGGGGTGGGGGGGGGGGGGGGTGGGGGGGGGGGGGGGTGGGGGGGGGGGGGGGTGGGGGGGGGGGGGGGTGGGGGGGGGGGGGGGTGGGGGGGGGGGGGGGTGGGGGGGGGGGGGGGTGGGGGGGGGGGGGGGTGGGGGGGGGGGGGGGTGGGGGGGGGGGGGGGTGGGGGGGGGGGGGGGTGGGGGGGGGGGGGGGTGGGGGGGGGGGGGGGTGGGGGGGGGGGGGGGTGGGGGGGGGGGGGGGTGGGGGGGGGGGGGGGTGGGGGGGGGGGGGGGTGGGGGGGGGGGGGGGTGGGGGGGGGGGGGGGTGGGGGGGGGGGGGGGTGGGGGGGGGGGGGGGTGGGGGGGGGGGGGGGTGGGGGGGGGGGGGGGTGGGGGGGGGGGGGGGTGGGGGGGGGGGGGGGTGGGGGGGGGGGGGGGTGGGGGGGGGGGGGGGTGGGGGGGGGGGGGGGTGGGGGGGGGGGGGGGTGGGGGGGGGGGGGGGTGGGGGGGGGGGGGGGTGGGGGGGGGGGGGGGTGGGGGGGGGGGGGGGTGGGGGGGGGGGGGGGTGGGGGGGGGGGGGGGTGGGGGGGGGGGGGGGTGGGGGGGGGGGGGGGTGGGGGGGGGGGGGGGTGGGGGGGGGGGGGGGTGGGGGGGGGGGGGGGTGGGGGGGGGGGGGGGTGGGGGGGGGGGGGGGTGGGGGGGGGGGGGGGTGGGGGGGGGGGGGGGTGGGGGGGGGGGGGGGTGGGGGGGGGGGGGGGTGGGGGGGGGGGGGGGTGGGGGGGGGGGGGGGTGGGGGGGGGGGGGGGTGGGGGGGGGGGGGGGTGGGGGGGGGGGGGGGTGGGGGGGGGGGGGGGTGGGGGGGGGGGGGGGTGGGGGGGGGGGGGGGTGGGGGGGGGGGGGGGTGGGGGGGGGGGGGGGTGGGGGGGGGGGGGGGTGGGGGGGGGGGGGGGTGGGGGGGGGGGGGGGTGGGGGGGGGGGGGGGTGGGGGGGGGGGGGGGTGGGGGGGGGGGGGGGTGGGGGGGGGGGGGGGTGGGGGGGGGGGGGGGTGGGGGGGGGGGGGGGTGGGGGGGGGGGGGGGTGGGGGGGGGGGGGGGTGGGGGGGGGGGGGGGTGGGGGGGGGGGGGGGTGGGGGGGGGGGGGGGTGGGGGGGGGGGGGGGTGGGGGGGGGGGGGGGTGGGGGGGGGGGGGGGTGGGGGGGGGGGGGGGTGGGGGGGGGGGGGGGTGGGGGGGGGGGGGGGTGGGGGGGGGGGGGGGTGGGGGGGGGGGGGGGTGGGGGGGGGGGGGGGTGGGGGGGGGGGGGGGTGGGGGGGGGGGGGGGTGGGGGGGGGGGGGGGTGGGGGGGGGGGGGGGTGGGGGGGGGGGGGGGTGGGGGGGGGGGGGGGTGGGGGGGGGGGGGGGTGGGGGGGGGGGGGGGTGGGGGGGGGGGGGGGTGGGGGGGGGGGGGGGTGGGGGGGGGGGGGGGTGGGGGGGGGGGGGGGTGGGGGGGGGGGGGGGTGGGGGGGGGGGGGGGTGGGGGGGGGGGGGGGTGGGGGGGGGGGGGGGTGGGGGGGGGGGGGGGTGGGGGGGGGGGGGGGTGGGGGGGGGGGGGGGTGGGGGGGGGGGGGGGTGGGGGGGGGGGGGGGTGGGGGGGGGGGGGGGTGGGGGGGGGGGGGGGTGGGGGGGGGGGGGGGTGGGGGGGGGGGGGGGTGGGGGGGGGGGGGGGTGGGGGGGGGGGGGGGTGGGGGGGGGGGGGGGTGGGGGGGGGGGGGGGTGGGGGGGGGGGGGGGTGGGGGGGGGGGGGGGTGGGGGGGGGGGGGGGTGGGGGGGGGGGGGGGTGGGGGGGGGGGGGGGTGGGGGGGGGGGGGGGTGGGGGGGGGGGGGGGTGGGGGGGGGGGGGGGTGGGGGGGGGGGGGGGTGGGGGGGGGGGGGGGTGGGGGGGGGGGGGGGTGGGGGGGGGGGGGGGTGGGGGGGGGGGGGGGTGGGGGGGGGGGGGGGTGGGGGGGGGGGGGGGTGGGGGGGGGGGGGGGTGGGGGGGGGGGGGGGTGGGGGGGGGGGGGGGTGGGGGGGGGGGGGGGTGGGGGGGGGGGGGGGTGGGGGGGGGGGGGGGTGGGGGGGGGGGGGGGTGGGGGGGGGGGGGGGTGGGGGGGGGGGGGGGTGGGGGGGGGGGGGGGTGGGGGGGGGGGGGGGTGGGGGGGGGGGGGGGTGGGGGGGGGGGGGGGTGGGGGGGGGGGGGGGTGGGGGGGGGGGGGGGTGGGGGGGGGGGGGGGTGGGGGGGGGGGGGGGTGGGGGGGGGGGGGGGTGGGGGGGGGGGGGGGTGGGGGGGGGGGGGGGTGGGGGGGGGGGGGGGTGGGGGGGGGGGGGGGTGGGGGGGGGGGGGGGTGGGGGGGGGGGGGGGTGGGGGGGGGGGGGGGTGGGGGGGGGGGGGGGTGGGGGGGGGGGGGGGTGGGGGGGGGGGGGGGTGGGGGGGGGGGGGGGTGGGGGGGGGGGGGGGTGGGGGGGGGGGGGGGTGGGGGGGGGGGGGGGTGGGGGGGGGGGGGGGTGGGGGGGGGGGGGGGTGGGGGGGGGGGGGGGTGGGGGGGGGGGGGGGTGGGGGGGGGGGGGGGTGGGGGGGGGGGGGGGTGGGGGGGGGGGGGGGTGGGGGGGGGGGGGGGTGGGGGGGGGGGGGGGTGGGGGGGGGGGGGGGTGGGGGGGGGGGGGGGTGGGGGGGGGGGGGGGTGGGGGGGGGGGGGGGTGGGGGGGGGGGGGGGTGGGGGGGGGGGGGGGTGGGGGGGGGGGGGGGTGGGGGGGGGGGGGGGTGGGGGGGGGGGGGGGTGGGGGGGGGGGGGGGTGGGGGGGGGGGGGGGTGGGGGGGGGGGGGGGTGGGGGGGGGGGGGGGTGGGGGGGGGGGGGGGTGGGGGGGGGGGGGGGTGGGGGGGGGGGGGGGTGGGGGGGGGGGGGGGTGGGGGGGGGGGGGGGTGGGGGGGGGGGGGGGTGGGGGGGGGGGGGGGTGGGGGGGGGGGGGGGTGGGGGGGGGGGGGGGTGGGGGGGGGGGGGGGTGGGGGGGGGGGGGGGTGGGGGGGGGGGGGGGTGGGGGGGGGGGGGGGTGGGGGGGGGGGGGGGTGGGGGGGGGGGGGGGTGGGGGGGGGGGGGGGTGGGGGGGGGGGGGGGTGGGGGGGGGGGGGGGTGGGGGGGGGGGGGGGTGGGGGGGGGGGGGGGTGGGGGGGGGGGGGGGTGGGGGGGGGGGGGGGTGGGGGGGGGGGGGGGTGGGGGGGGGGGGGGGTGGGGGGGGGGGGGGGTGGGGGGGGGGGGGGGTGGGGGGGGGGGGGGGTGGGGGGGGGGGGGGGTGGGGGGGGGGGGGGGTGGGGGGGGGGGGGGGTGGGGGGGGGGGGGGGTGGGGGGGGGGGGGGGTGGGGGGGGGGGGGGGTGGGGGGGGGGGGGGGTGGGGGGGGGGGGGGGTGGGGGGGGGGGGGGGTGGGGGGGGGGGGGGGTGGGGGGGGGGGGGGGTGGGGGGGGGGGGGGGTGGGGGGGGGGGGGGGTGGGGGGGGGGGGGGGTGGGGGGGGGGGGGGGTGGGGGGGGGGGGGGGTGGGGGGGGGGGGGGGTGGGGGGGGGGGGGGGTGGGGGGGGGGGGGGGTGGGGGGGGGGGGGGGTGGGGGGGGGGGGGGGTGGGGGGGGGGGGGGGTGGGGGGGGGGGGGGGTGGGGGGGGGGGGGGGTGGGGGGGGGGGGGGGTGGGGGGGGGGGGGGGTGGGGGGGGGGGGGGGTGGGGGGGGGGGGGGGTGGGGGGGGGGGGGGGTGGGGGGGGGGGGGGGTGGGGGGGGGGGGGGGTGGGGGGGGGGGGGGGTGGGGGGGGGGGGGGGTGGGGGGGGGGGGGGGTGGGGGGGGGGGGGGGTGGGGGGGGGGGGGGGTGGGGGGGGGGGGGGGTGGGGGGGGGGGGGGGTGGGGGGGGGGGGGGGTGGGGGGGGGGGGGGGTGGGGGGGGGGGGGGGTGGGGGGGGGGGGGGGTGGGGGGGGGGGGGGGTGGGGGGGGGGGGGGGTGGGGGGGGGGGGGGGTGGGGGGGGGGGGGGGTGGGGGGGGGGGGGGGTGGGGGGGGGGGGGGGTGGGGGGGGGGGGGGGTGGGGGGGGGGGGGGGTGGGGGGGGGGGGGGGTGGGGGGGGGGGGGGGTGGGGGGGGGGGGGGGTGGGGGGGGGGGGGGGTGGGGGGGGGGGGGGGTGGGGGGGGGGGGGGGTGGGGGGGGGGGGGGGTGGGGGGGGGGGGGGGTGGGGGGGGGGGGGGGTGGGGGGGGGGGGGGGTGGGGGGGGGGGGGGGTGGGGGGGGGGGGGGGTGGGGGGGGGGGGGGGTGGGGGGGGGGGGGGGTGGGGGGGGGGGGGGGTGGGGGGGGGGGGGGGTGGGGGGGGGGGGGGGTGGGGGGGGGGGGGGGTGGGGGGGGGGGGGGGTGGGGGGGGGGGGGGGTGGGGGGGGGGGGGGGTGGGGGGGGGGGGGGGTGGGGGGGGGGGGGGGTGGGGGGGGGGGGGGGTGGGGGGGGGGGGGGGTGGGGGGGGGGGGGGGTGGGGGGGGGGGGGGGTGGGGGGGGGGGGGGGTGGGGGGGGGGGGGGGTGGGGGGGGGGGGGGGTGGGGGGGGGGGGGGGTGGGGGGGGGGGGGGGTGGGGGGGGGGGGGGGTGGGGGGGGGGGGGGGTGGGGGGGGGGGGGGGTGGGGGGGGGGGGGGGTGGGGGGGGGGGGGGGTGGGGGGGGGGGGGGGTGGGGGGGGGGGGGGGTGGGGGGGGGGGGGGGTGGGGGGGGGGGGGGGTGGGGGGGGGGGGGGGTGGGGGGGGGGGGGGGTGGGGGGGGGGGGGGGTGGGGGGGGGGGGGGGTGGGGGGGGGGGGGGGTGGGGGGGGGGGGGGGTGGGGGGGGGGGGGGGTGGGGGGGGGGGGGGGTGGGGGGGGGGGGGGGTGGGGGGGGGGGGGGGTGGGGGGGGGGGGGGGTGGGGGGGGGGGGGGGTGGGGGGGGGGGGGGGTGGGGGGGGGGGGGGGTGGGGGGGGGGGGGGGTGGGGGGGGGGGGGGGTGGGGGGGGGGGGGGGTGGGGGGGGGGGGGGGTGGGGGGGGGGGGGGGTGGGGGGGGGGGGGGGTGGGGGGGGGGGGGGGTGGGGGGGGGGGGGGGTGGGGGGGGGGGGGGGTGGGGGGGGGGGGGGGTGGGGGGGGGGGGGGGTGGGGGGGGGGGGGGGTGGGGGGGGGGGGGGGTGGGGGGGGGGGGGGGTGGGGGGGGGGGGGGGTGGGGGGGGGGGGGGGTGGGGGGGGGGGGGGGTGGGGGGGGGGGGGGGTGGGGGGGGGGGGGGGTGGGGGGGGGGGGGGGTGGGGGGGGGGGGGGGTGGGGGGGGGGGGGGGTGGGGGGGGGGGGGGGTGGGGGGGGGGGGGGGTGGGGGGGGGGGGGGGTGGGGGGGGGGGGGGGTGGGGGGGGGGGGGGGTGGGGGGGGGGGGGGGTGGGGGGGGGGGGGGGTGGGGGGGGGGGGGGGTGGGGGGGGGGGGGGGTGGGGGGGGGGGGGGGTGGGGGGGGGGGGGGGTGGGGGGGGGGGGGGGTGGGGGGGGGGGGGGGTGGGGGGGGGGGGGGGTGGGGGGGGGGGGGGGTGGGGGGGGGGGGGGGTGGGGGGGGGGGGGGGTGGGGGGGGGGGGGGGTGGGGGGGGGGGGGGGTGGGGGGGGGGGGGGGTGGGGGGGGGGGGGGGTGGGGGGGGGGGGGGGTGGGGGGGGGGGGGGGTGGGGGGGGGGGGGGGTGGGGGGGGGGGGGGGTGGGGGGGGGGGGGGGTGGGGGGGGGGGGGGGTGGGGGGGGGGGGGGGTGGGGGGGGGGGGGGGTGGGGGGGGGGGGGGGTGGGGGGGGGGGGGGGTGGGGGGGGGGGGGGGTGGGGGGGGGGGGGGGTGGGGGGGGGGGGGGGGGGGGGGGGGGGGGGGTGGGGGGGGGGGGGGGTGCGGGGGGGGGGGGGGGGGGGGGGGGGGGGGTGTTAGGGGGGGGGGGGGGTGGGGGGGCTTAAACCTAATCCAGAAGCGGGACTCTCTTCTGGCTCCGCTATCAGACCCTCTGAGGGTTGGGAATAAAAATTATTTATTTAATTATTTCGCAATGGAAACCAAACTGGCTTACTCTTACCCCGTGCTAGCTTACGCAGCATGGCGCAACTCAATTTGGCTGAAAATCTTCGGTGCTTGTTTTGGAAAGCGCACAAAGAACAGTTACCATACGAACCGTTATCCAGTCGGCGAGGAGTAATAGCAAGAAAGTCCAAACTATGAATCAAGAAGCGGAACTGCACTCATCTGGCCTACTGCATCTGATAGTGGCTGCTTTATGGAGTTACCCTCAATTTAGACCTGTAAAAAAACAAGTCAATCCTCCATAGTGAGCTGTAGGCTATGCTACATACTGAATGCCAGATCAACTGAGGAGGGAGGGGCTACTGCAGTTGGTAGCAAATAAGCAAGCTGTACCAACCGTACATGCTCAGTGAGGCTCTTGTCCCCTGATGAATTTAGGTCCAAATAAAATAAAACATAAAGACTAAAATGGCATGGGTTTCCGCAGCATGTTTGGATCTTACTATTCGAGGGTCCCGACAGATGGGCCCTAATTGCCCAACTCGTCATTTCCCACATAAGATTGTTGGAATTGCATGGACAAAAGATCCAAATTATACAGAACTTATTTGGGTGGAATGGTGGTGGCTCGGTTTCCATTTTATATTAGTAGGAGTATATTCCATAAGTTGGGTATTCAAGGACAATTCACAGGCCTTGCAGTGCCCGCAAGAATGATGTCCTAACACGGGATGTTGTGTTTTTTAATTTTGTACATGAATATCAGACCTCATTCATTGTTGTTGGACACCTTTATTACTTTTTCCATCACCGAGTAAATGGTTTAGCTAACACAGGATTTTTGTATGCATATTTTTGTGTGTATGTGATATTGGTGTGGCATGATTAACCTTAATAGGACTAGCCAGTGTTTTCTGGCTTTAAGAGGCTGACCTTGGGAGGGTCCACCAGTTCTGTGAGGAAGCTCTCTCAGTTCCTACCCTAGCTGCATTGGGTGTTTGTGGTGGGGGGCGGAGAAGGGAAAGGAGATTGTCAGTCTCTTTGAGTCTCCTTACAGGAGAGGGGTGGGAAAGGGGAGGGGGCCCACCCTCCCTTGTATGTCACCCCTCACTCTCTCAGATCCCACTGCGTTGCTACCACTGCCTCCCCTCTCCAGCAAGGGGTGGGTGGAGGGCCAATCCCAGACCGCCAGGGCCCCTCCCCTCCCCTCACTTGCAGCGCCACCCCTCACTCTCTCCCCTCCCCTTGCATGCTACCCCTGCCTCCCCTCTCCCTCCCACTCCACACGGGGTGGGTGGGCCATGTCCCAAATGCCAGACCCCTCCCCTCCCCTCACTTGCCCCATGCCACCCCTCACTCTCCCACCACACTTGCATGCTACCCACCTGCCTCCCCTACCCTCCCTCCACAAGGGTGGGGTGGGCCATCCCAGCAGATGCCAGGGCCCCTCCCCTCCCCTCCCTTGCATGCCACCCCTCACTCTCTCCCCTCCCCTCCCTTGCATGCTACCCCTGCCTCCCCTCTCCCTCCCTCCACAAGGGTGGGTGGGCCATGTCCAGATGCCAGGGCCCCTCCCCTTCCCTCACTTGCATGCCACCCCTCACTCTCTCCCCTCCCACTTGCCTTTGCCCCTGCCTCCCCTCTCCCACTCCCTCCCACAAGGGTGGGTGGGGCCATGTCCAGATGCCCGGGACCCCTCCCTCCCCCTCACTTGCATGCCACCCCTCTGCTCTCTCCCCTCCCCTTGCATGCTACCCCTGCCTCCCCTCTCCCTCCCTCCACAAGGGTGGGTGGGCCATGTCCAGATGCCTTGGGGTCCCCTCCCACTCCCCCTCCTTGTATGTCACCCCTCACTCACTCAGGTCCCTTGCCTTTGCTGCCCCTGCCACCCCTCTACCCTCCCACCGCATGGGGTGGGTAGACCATCCCAGATATGGGGCCCTCCCCTCCCCTGCACATGCCACCCCTCACTCTCTCCCCTGCCTGTGCATGCCACCCCTACCTCCCCTCTACCCTCCCCTTTCCACCAAGGTTGGGTGGGCCAGCATCCAGATACTTGGGCCCCTCCCCTCCCCTCCCTTGCATGCCACCCCTCACTCTCTCCCCTCTATATTTCTATATAGATGGCAGTCAATTAATGAAACCTAAGCCCAATTATACATCTCCCCAAATGGGGTGTTGTGGGGTTTCCGGGCTGTATGGCCGTGTTCTATCAGCATTTTCTCCTGACGTTTCGCCTGCATCTGTGGCTGGCATCTTCAGAGGATCCAGCACCCCAGTGATTCTGGCCGTGGAAGCCTTCAACAATACATTGAACGTCTCCCCTAATCTCTGTCCGTTTTTTGTTGAGGGGGGAGGAAACAATCAGATCAGACTAGAAGGGAGCTATAGCAGCCCACTGTGGACTTCCTACAGCCAATAAGCCATGATGGCTGCTTTTCCATTTGGGGAGAACTTGACTGTTGCACCTCTCAAAGTCCGCGACGTTACACTGGCTGGGAATGCTGGGCTAGGAATGCCCGGGATGTCCTGCGTTCAAATTTCCTGTTGATGAGGCTGAGGTGACCTTGGGCCAGGTCCGGGTCTCTGGGCCTTATTAGCCCACTTCAAAAGGTAATTTCAAGAATAAAAATGTGGAAGAGCAAATGACAGTTGCTACCCTGACCTTTCAGAGAGCCGTGAGAGTAATGCCTTCAGCAGATGCCCATTACCCCCTATCTATGCCCCTAATTGGGCTCTTTCTGAAGACTGTTTTTCCCCCACTGATGTCTTCTTTAGACAGGCTAAGAGCTGTACTTTCAACGTTGCCAGCCCCACCGGGGCTCGGATTCTCTGAAGCAGCAAAAATGTCAACCTGCAGGAAGATTGACAGCTTCTCACAGGCCCGGGGAGTGTGTGAACTTATTCATCCCAGCTGAGCCACTTGCATGGCGGTGGGGGGGGGCGGGGGTGTCACATAGATCCTGCAGGTTGGTTGTGACACTGGGAAGAGCTTGGCCCGGCTAGGCATGAGTGGTGACCGGGCACAATGTGGCACCCACCCTCTGTAGGCACACAGGGCCAATCAAAAGGGGCTGCCCGGGGAGTCTCGTGGGCCTTTCTGGATTCCAGAATGTTCTGGTAGCTTTTAGGACCCCAGGTAGTGGCTGTGTTGTGGCCATAGCTGAAGTTTGGAACCTAAAGTTCCTCTGGAAACTATTGACAAGGTAACCCTCTTCCCCAAAATCCACTGTCCCCTTCGAATTGTAACCCAGTATGGTGGTTTGTTGCCAAACTGGGGGATTTGGGCAGGGCGACCATTATGCAAAAATGAAGCCTCAAAGTTAAATCAAGGGACTGTGGCCTGGAAGCTTTAGAGGAGAGACCAATATGAGGGGACAAGGACCGTGTGAAATACCTCTCCTCCTTGATTAATCAGAACTTCATGTTTGCAATGGTATGTTTGCAATGGCTGGTTAAGTCCCTAAATTCTCAGGAATGGCTGATTAGTTGTGACACTTTGGCAAGTTTTTCCTGGTAAATAAGATTTATAATAGGCCTCAGGTTTTAGCAAAGTCTCCGACACCGCCAGGGCCATTGAGAGGCCATGTCAACTTGGAGACTTTGATGGCTGTGGAGCAGCTCTTGAGGGCTGTCCAGTCTAGTCCCTGAATTCTTATATGGGGAATGAATTGCTTGGTGCCTGATGTCCTTGTCATCCAAATACATCCAATACAATGTCCATCCATCCATCCATCCATACATTACATCAATATCAATATTCCAGCCAATAATATTATTAGCCAATAATATTAATATTAATAATAGTCAAATGCATCCATGCAGAATCCCACAGGGCATTTCCTCCCACCTGCTTCCAGATTGGAGGGTATGTGTCACTAAGGAGAGGATTGTGGCTGTTCCCCATTCCCAAATTAAAACTGTTTCCGATTACTGCGTTTGCTTGGCCAGAACAGACAGGGAGAATCCACAAGCCTGGGGTTCAAATAAAGGGTTAGTATTGCTTAGGAGAATTGGGACTAACTCCTCCAAGGATGCAATGAAATAAAGGTCCAAGCTTGACTGGAAGGAACCAAACTGGAAGCTGTAGAACTTTATGCTTTCGCAGCTTCTTTCAAGAAAGTCCACTTTGTCTTTGCTTTCCTGGTGAAACCATGAGTCTTTTGGTCTGGATTCTATTTTTTGTTAACCCCTGAAGGCTTTTATGCTTTCTAAACACCTTATAAGTAGCCGTACTGCAATACTAGCTCCCTAGGCACCTTGGACGGACATACTGAACAGAGGGATTACTGGATAGCAACAAGGAGAACCACCTATGGGGAGTCTAGGTGCAATCACCCAAAGAGACAAGGACCAACTAAAATTCCCCTCCCTCAGAAGACCCATACAAAGAAGCCAAACCCATAATACCAATACCAGAGAAACCAGCTGCATAGGAAAATAACAAACCAAGAAATGGGAGACCCATGACAATTATGAAGGAAAGAATGGTGTGGCCAATAATGACCAGACCGTTTACCTTACTCACATCCACAATTCCTGCCCCAGTACTGGAACAAAGTATAAAAGCGTGAACCCGGTTATTAGAATTTAAAGGGGTTGTACATGCCATCCCAGGGTGGTTTTACATTTCCCAAGATCACACTTCATTTATAAAAGAATATAACCTTAGATTTAAAGGTTTTGACCATTTCCATTTGGTACACGGGATTACTTGATAGATATAATTTCTTACTTAAAATAGGATGAATAGCTGTATTTCGTTGCCATTCGTTATTCACAGCCTATTTACCCAAAGGGTGCCTTCCCCAGGATCTATAAATGGTATGCCAAGTAATGCTATAAGTTAATTTAAATTTCCATACATATGCAATAAGCAACAATAGGCTCACTTGTATGCCACACATTCTCCACCAACATAGAAGTACCAGAGGTGCCAGAGTATTTCCACATTTCAATACAATTTTACTTACTGGCGTATTTTACATACCTCTTAAGGACATGACTTTTTTGTGGCAAATGGGCTGCTTCACAAGCCCCAAAGTGCTGGGAGGGTTGCTTACTGTTTAGTAATTTTGGGATTGATATTTTGGAGGAGGTACATTTCCCATTGCTTGAGGTGGTAATAAGGCTTCCCTCTGTGGGTTCATATTTTGGGCCAATAACCAGAGTTGGGATCCAATAGTTTCTCTGGGTTCCAGTGAGTAGGTTACCAATGGCTGGTAATATTACCGAGAGGGGGTTACTAATGAATTTTGCCACGTGATTTTTACCTGAGTGCAGCCCTACCAACCAGTAGCGCCCTAGAACTGAAAACAGTCCCATGGAGGTCTTACCAGCGTGCATTAAGCAATACATGCGTGCAACTAGTTTCTGGGACCAGTGCTGTGACTGCGATGCTATGCCACAACCAACAGGAATATACCAGAATGCCTATACAATAGCCTCCAAATTAGATTGCATTAGCCAACTGGCTTCATCCTGGGTTTGAAATCTACCACTATGGGAACCCTGACATTTACCTAAAATTTTTGGATCCCACCACTGGCAACAACAACAAAATAGGGTCCTATAACTGCGGGTGGGACAGAGGAACCTTACCATGTGACCAATTTAGAGGCTGCAAATCTGACCACTATAAAAGAATAGGGGAAAAAACAATACATCTGGCTCGAGTCCCATTTACTGGCGTTACTTAGAATCACAGGTTTAGTGACAAATTATTTGGCCATCATGCGATTATAATAGAGTTTATACCAAGGGGTACAATGGGGATAATATTTGTTTGTACATTGTTGAATAGATGTTGATATCCTGTCCTTATAGTCCCAACGGCTTCCGATACTCGGCTATATATTTTGTTGGAGGGTGCTTCAATTATAACTCACTGTAATGAGAAATAGTGGAAGTGAACATTTGCATTCAGTATATTTCCATTCGGCTTTGGACCTCAACTAAGATATATAGTAGAATTTCGTGGTGTAGCTGTAATGGCTATATATCTTTATCCAAATTTAAAAGTAAGCTTTAAAATATACCCTAGTTGTTAACTTAGGTGCTTACCTTTCTAAGCCTGTAGCACTGCATACAAGACACACAATGCGGGACTCCAAATATTTTGTAGAGAAACGCTGATTATACCTTTTCAAGCGCATTGGACCAAACGGTAATCCAGATCGGAACCCCATAAAGGAGTTGTTTGCCAAGAACTTTTGGCTAGGAAGATACTTTGAGGCAGAAGGAATATGCACGACCTTAGGTTGTAAGAAAGAGTTATTCACTTCTATTTATTGCGATATTTATACCTACACCTCTGCATTTCTATGATGTACCCATTTGGTGTTGAATTGAAGATGGATCCCTAGGTATTTAAAGGATTTAACCTGTTCAATGTCCTTTCCGTGTATGGACCATTTATGGATTTTAAGTCTATTAGAAAAGACCATGATTTTGGTTTTTGCGGTATTTATGTTTAAGCTGTTAGTTGTGGTTATATTACTCAATTTCATGTCCTCTGGTTTTATAATCCAGTGTCATTGCAATTTATTTTGTCCATATTGTTCTGCCCTTTGTTACACTGTTGTCTAATTCTGCGATCCACCATGAATCTCGGTGAGAAAGGCAGATAATCAATGAAGTAAATGAATGAATGAACGTCCACAAACAGCCCCAGAGTGAATGAAGACCTCCCCACCCTCCTGCATGGCCATCCCTTAGTGGGAGACGTGTGCGTGTGTGTGTTGGGGAGGAGGTTGGGACCCTACAGCCCTCACCAAGGGCTCAGAAGCAGGGGGACCAAAGCCTAACATGTTACATATTAAAACTAACCTATTTAAAACACAGCGTTCTAATTTACAAAACGCAATAGATGGCCAAGTCCCACATCCCTAAAGCCCACCCAGAGGGGGAGGATGGCAGAGGGTCTACAAAGTGTTGTTATAAAAAAAGGGGAGTGACATGGAGTGCCAGCTGGAAGGGACTTTTAAACCACTAGAGGAGCCAGCCCACGCCACTGATCACATGGCAGCTTTGTCAGATCCACACAGAATCCCTTGGGGTGGAGAGGAGACCCCAGCGGCCATCCAGGTTAGCCCCTGCCATGCGAGAAGACACCATCAAAGCCCAATGGTTCAGTTAAAGAACTACTTACAATTTAAGAATAGGGCCAGCATCACTTGGCTGCTCAATGCTTGATCCTCCCTTGATCCCAGATTTGCAGAGACCCAGCAAGACCAGCTGCTAGGGCCAGCAACAGAAGGCCATTGCTTTCACATCCTGCAGGTGGGCTCCCAAAGGCACCTGGTGGGCCACTGCAAGTGGCAGAGAGCTGAGACTAGATGGACTCTGGTCTACAATCCAATGGCTTGTTCACCTATGTTCTTATGTTCTTAAATGCCTTAGCAGACCCGCTGCTAGGGAGCAGCAGAGGAAGGCCATTGCTTTTCACCTCCTGCACCTGGGTAGGCTCCCAAAAAAGGCACCCTGGTGGGCCACTGCGAGTAGCAGAGAGCTGAACTAGACGGACTCTGGTACTGAACCAATAGGCTTGATCTTATGTTCACATATTCTTGCTGCCTGAATAGTTAAAAAGCGTTTAAAATTACATCTTGGCTGTCCCACACCGTGCATTATGAGGCCGTGGTCAGTGAAGAATGCTACTGAAGAGCTCCAGGCAAACAAAGGCCGCAAAATTAAACCACCTGCCTCACCTTCAGCCACCAGAGAAAAATACCACTACTTGCCTTTTTGTATCGTCGAGGGCTTGTGGAAACGCTCGCCTTTTTGACTTTGAGTGATTGAGGCCGTTTCCCCACTTATGTAGGCTATTCCACAGCTGCCGAGGTGTATGGATTTGACGGCTTTCATTCCTATGCAATAAAATGTCCGGGTGGTAGGGGGGTTTCAGCAGAGCTTCTGTTATGGTTTTTTTGTTGTTGATTTTATTCAGTTGCCTCTTGTTCCTTGTTTTATGTGGGAAGCAGCATTGAGTTCAGATTCTGTTGGAGGTTTTGGAATTCAGGCCCCTGTCCTCCTGCCCCTTTCTCTTGGAGGGAGCTTGTCTTCTAGTTGGTGGCTCTGTTATATCTATTCTTAGCTGTCCAAGCACACTCTTCTCTTGGCTCCTGTGTGGGGAATGGGGAGCGTCAGTTCCCGGTGTAACATTGTGGCAAATAACTATGAGACTAATGGATTCAGAATGGGAATGGGATGAGAAATGTAGATTGGCACAGTTAGAAGAAATTTCGAACATCCGTTGCTGGCACTTTCACCTGCAATAGATAGATAGTGCAGTGGGGATATGGGACATCTCAGGATGTTTAGATTTTTTATACTCTCCCAGAAAGTGGCCAGGGCAGCAAATGATATAATAATACAATAACAATTAAAAAATCCAGTTTCCATAAAAGCCAACTGAACACCCAACACGCGGCTAACTAATAATTTTGGCATAAAAATCATCAGCTGGAAAGCCCGTCATTACACCCAACTTGCCCCTCAGCTAACTCAGGGGTGGCATGCAAGGGAGGGGAGGGAGGGGCCACAGCATCTGGACATGGCCCACCCACCCTAGTGGAGGGAGAGGGAAGGGAGGGAGGGGGTGGCATGCAAGGGAGGGGAGGGAGGTGGAGGGGCTATCTGTGGAGAAGGTCCTGAGAGGATGTCCACCCCTTCTCCACAGCCCCCAGCCACCACCATTCAACCCTCCTCTGCCTTTAAATGTTGCAAGAACTGTGGAGTCCCAGGGCCCTTTTGGGCTACCTTTAATCCCATCTGTCCACCAAAGACATCAGGGTGCAGAAATACTTCTCCTCACACTCTTCTGTTTCCATGACAGTGTAGGCCAGGCTGAGAGGATGGCCCAAGGTCGCCCTCCAAAATTCATAACAGACCAGGGGTTCAGACTTCCTAGATTATTGTTCGACCCTCTAACAAATACATTACCCCGGCTCTCAGGGTTTCTTCAGTTCCCAAGGCAGGCGATCAGCAAAAGAATGGAAAATGTTATCCGAGAAGAATCCACGCACAGCAAAATGCAACTGAAACAACAGATTGCCGTAGTCAGGGCTACTGGGCTTGGAGCTGCATCACTCCAGTTTTCTTCAGCCTACGCTGGCCCCCCCGGAAATATTTGCTTGCCCGCCTCTCCCACTCTCTCCCACCAGCAGGTGCACAATTTCTGTACTGTTTGGTGTTCCCTCGCTAGCCCTGCTTATGTGTTCTTGTGTCTGCGTCAGTACGTTTGTGTTTCTGGAAATGTTTTTGTTGACTTTGTTATATAGTTATGGAAATAAATACAGCTCAAGATCCACAAATTATTTGGCGTCCCATACACAGTCTTATGTTTAGAATCTGGCCAATATTCTATAGGGGCCACTATTTATTAATCATTTAACAAAAAATTCAGGTGACAACTTCCCACTACCGAAGCTCCAAGAAACTCAGTGATTAACTTAACAGAGTGAAACTCCACCATTCGAAATGGGGCACAATAGTTTACAATAAAGAGATCAGGGAACTGGGTTTATGACAGCGACTCCTTCAATATGCTAACCTTTACTGGCGTTTGCCCCTCCTATTAAAGAGAGGCTGTTAATAATGGGCGATCCAACAACTGGAGAGCAGCAAATAAATCTTGTTCCTTAACAAATGTATCAATTTCCCTTTCACGCATGGAATACCAAGCCTACTATATTACAGCCTGACTCACCAATCCCACACACAGGAGAGCCTATATGCCAGCTAGATTTAACATCATGCCAGTATATCTCCATTTACACAGAAGGAGAGACTTAAAGGTCTACTGGCCGACCTAAGAGGTTCTCATGTCCCACAATAGCCTTGGGACAATAGTTTCCATTATCCCTCTAGAACTGCACATTGCCTAAGATCCCTGATCCAGCCTATTTATCCCAAGCTACAGACCCTATGATTGATTATACTAAATGGAGCCAAAGTGAATTTATACTTTTAAGTATCAGGATTTTCCAACTGTATACTTATAGTGTAGAAGTTTTTGTCAGAAGTTTATGAAGCTAGATGTCTGTCATATGAAAGTTTTTTACTATTTTACCAGCTACTTTTTAACCCCTAGAACTAGCTAACTAGGAACTGTATTTTGCTACCTGTCGTATATATGCCAATAGCAAGGCTTTAGCCCCAAAGTGAAATTTATATATTTGAGCTGCATTTCTCCCTGTTTAGTACCGGATGACCTCTAGGGGAAGGATGACACTGTATAAAAATGTTGTAAGTATGTATAATATCTTTGGTTAAATTGATGTTTAATACTAATATAGGTGTGGATAACAACAACCTTGTGTTGTAGAACCCCAGGATGAAATCAAGCTGTTGAGAATCGGTATACTTCGAAAACGCATTTTTCATAGGCGATTCTGTTTATGCTGGATTTATAGTTTCAATGTACCATCTCCGATATGGGCATGCAGAGCACTGGATATACCACTGGCTTCTATTCAGAAGTTCCATTTGGGAATCACAGAAAATGGAAATATAAAATTTCCTTTGGAACTGAACATTTTGCAGTCTCATATGGACTTTTGAATATATGTTTGACAATATATGTGATGAGAATTTGAGGAGTTCCATTTGGGAATTATAAAATAGAGAAATAATAAAATATTTTTGGGTACTCATCAATTTCAAGTCTCCATATGGACACTTTGAAAGGCCACTAAATAAAAGAAATAATGAAATTTATTATTTTGACTGTATTTATTTTATGAACCACTAGCACTTTACCTATGTAATACACTTTACTACTGTCATCAATAGGTACAGCTAGAACAGGGTTGGTGTGGTATAATTGTGACATTTAATATTCCTTATGAAATAATAATTGAAAAAATAACTCAGGTACAAATGAGTTGTTTGAAATGGCCAATTATAGCTTGTCCATATACACCATTAGCCCAAGTTAGTGTATAATTTGGTTTGTCCACTCCTGTCCTTATGGGTACCCAGGTACGCTAGTTCCATTCTTGTTTATTACTATAGTCACTAGATGATACCCTGAAATTTTGGTGCTGATACGTAAAAAATTCGCCCCCTGCAGGAACATCCCAGAAATTTGCCCAAGAATCTTTGTTCTGCATTGGAAGTTTTTTCTAATATTTACTTGTCAATGGGGTTTACTCAGACTGTGGGGGGGGGGGGGGACATTTCTGAAGCCACAGTCCTAAAACTTTCAGGGTCCTATCAGAGAGACTATAACAACAATAGCCCCTGGGTTTGAGGTTGCAGTTTGGTTCAGGATGGCCAAAGTTGCAGACCCTCAAAACTAACAACCCCCATCTCCTATTGGCTTCCACTTTGCTAGGCTCAATGGGGGATAGAAACACTACCTTTGGGAGTCCCACCCAGCTTTTTTGGATTACCTAATTAGAAACCTCACTAAGCTTTAGGAGTAGCATACCAAAGACGGTCTCCTGACTCTTTCCTCTGCAAAGCCACAGTGCCACCCCTTCAAGAAAACCGCGCCCCCTGCAGGCCAAAAATGGAAAACCACTAAAAATACCCCCAAACAAACCCTGCATTTTGATGCCCCCCACAAGGTGGTGCCCTGGGCAGCTGCCCACCTTGCCCAATGGGCATTACGCCCCTGACCAGCAGTGACCAAAGAAATCAGTCCCTCTGCCAGGCCTTCTTAAAAAAACTCAGCTCCACAGATTGGCGTGAGTGACGGATCCCACAGCCCCCTTCCCTCATGGTCATAAACGCTATATTTTGGCCCCACCTGGATGTCTCCAGCCTAAATATTCTCTCAAAACCCCTCACGCGTCTGAAGTGTCCTGCAAGAGCAACCAGCAACCCGGTGGGTGGATCTCCACTCCCAACACGTTAAATCCCAAGCTTGCCCAACTGCCCACCCACTTTACGCATTAGAAACAGGAAAATGGTTCTTTCTCCCACCCTGGACATTCCACCGGGCGCGAAATTTACGCCACTTGCTTTACTACCTGTAAGATGCTCTGAAGATATGAGACACAGGTGCAAGGCTGAAGCGTGGGAGAAAATGCTACTTGCAGCACCCAACACGCCAGCAACAATACTACTAGGGCGGGGGTCCCCAGCCATTAAGAAGCCACAACTGGGCGTATGTGGAATATTGAGACGGTATGGTGGGGGCAGCGACAAAATGGCTGCCACAAGGGGTGGAATAATACAAAACCGGCCTGGCTGGTACCAGTAGCCGCATATAGTCACAACTACTGGTAGTATGGACTGGACCTGCTTACCAAAATAAGAATATTTTACCGTCAGCGCAGTCAATCCGTGTCCATCCGATCAGAAGTTTGCTGGGCAAAGGCTGGCCTGCCCCTCTATTAAAGGGTTTCAATGGTATTGATGTGGAAGTGACCATGCTCTGAAATTTTATTTCATTCCACAACCCGGGCGATGGGGCCCAGCTTCATCGGCGGAGACTTTATCTCTATGGAGATAAGGGTCCTCCGTTCCCATGGGAAACCGGGAGGAGGATGGGATAGTTAGAGTTATAACCTATTACTTCTGGCGGGAAGTGTCATTTCCTGCCACTGCGTGTACCCGAGCACTAAGATGTCTGAATAGCGGTCTTTTTCACCCAAAGAGCCTTTTATTTCAGCTGCTATAGAATTCCACCCATTGTGGCAGGAATCAAAGACTCTGGGTTGCCCCGAGGAGCCCACCGGTTGCTTCACGTTGTCTCCGATATTATCGCTTCCAAACTGAGCGGCGAAGAGTCCGAAGAAAGCCACCTCTCCCAACCGGATACAACTCTCCCAGCGAAAGAGAGCTGGGACGAGGAAATTACTGGGCCGACTTCGAAGATACCCAAGAAGCGCTGGACCCGTGAACGCATGCTATAGGAAGAGCGAACCTGTACAGCTACAATAAGAGCGCGAAAAAAAACCACAGAAGGACCGAGAACAATATAAAGATTCCAACTTCGAGGATTTGGACCGTCACCAAAGATGCGCTCCAACGACAATATGCGCAGAATCTGTCAGTCCATGACCGGGTCCTGGAACGCTCCAAACTGGATTTACTGCGGCGACGCGAAAGCGTTCAGACCTTGCATACGCAAAGTGAGCTTACTGCGGCTATTAAGCGAGGAAGAGCAGCCCAGAATTGGAGCGAGAAAAACTGACTCTGCATGGCGCACCAGGATACGTTGACCATAAAGGAGAGAGAGCTGGCTGCCTTGCAGAGGGAGCTGAGGAAGCAACAGACCAGGAAGCTAAAGAGTTGGAGTCTACGCTGGTCCACTGGGTACTGCCATTAAGAGGGGCAATAGCTGTTAGGCCCTACCACCTTCCAAGGACCAGCTCTAGCCATCGGCATCAAGCGTACCGGCGTTAATACAGCCACCGATCCAATTCGTCTGTGCAACCGCTGCCAGCCCAACCACCTTTCAACCCTGCGCATCCGCTAAGCCCATAGTAGGCGCCAAGAGCCGTGGAGAGTTTACTACAGACCCCCGATACCTACCCGTTTTGATGGGACAGCTTCCAAACTCCCCTACTTCATCTTACAACTTCATTGCCCACGCTGGAGGACTACTGATGATTTACTTATACCGAAGTCTGAGCGCGAAAAAATGCGGGACATCGGAAACTCAGTCCTAGATGGAACAGCCAACCAAACTGGTTTATGACTTCTTTTAGATTTACAAGACCAGGAGACTACGCACGGTGCCCGCATGTTCCTCCAAATACCTTAAGAGCGCGCTTTAAGATCAGGGCGCCGAAATACGTGAAACTATCAAGCACCATCAAAACTATCCAGCAAGACCAGCAGCTGCGTTTGCAGAATTTGCCCGTGAGTTGCGTGCGGTGACTGCTGGAACTTCCCCTCCCTGAGTAGCCTGGCGCATGAAATGCGAATACTTCTGGGATACTGTTGTTGGCGATGACTGCGTGAAGCGGTGTTTTTAATTGAGGGTTCCCTGCACTATTGCTGATTGGATCCAGTTGGGATCCCCAGTGAAGATCTACGCTTGGAATACGCTCGTGCCGGCGGCCGCCCACGCCCAAAACCTGCCACTGCGCCCACCAAGCCAAGCCCAGCCGCCCCTACCGAGACCACCTCTGAGCGCCGTCGCCGTCTGGGATTGTGTCTTTACTGCGGAGGACCAGGTCATCTAGCCGCCAACTGTCCGAAGAAACAAAAACCAACCGCTCCAGCCACGCGCACCCCATCTGCCAAGCCACCACGCAAATCGGGGCCGCCCCCGACGGGCTCATCTAAAGCGGTCATCGAAGGCGACCCAGAGGAGGGGGAAGCAGCTGTTTGCCTTTCTTCAGCCCCCGTGGACATGGGTCCGACTCCTGACGCGGTGAGTGAAGGCAGCGCTCCCATTACTGTCCAAGCGTTTCTGGCCAACCCTGCTAAGCATACTCGCATTATAGCCTCGGCCCTTGTGGATTCTGGCTGCTCCCATTGCTTAATGCGGCCCCAGGTGGCAGAGGAGCTAGGTCTGGACCAAATTCCCCTGGCTAAGCCCATACCATTCACCCAAATGGACGGCAGCCCTCTCGGGAACGAAGGACCGGCCCAGTTCAAAACACAACTGGTTCTCCTCCGTTGCGCCGACCATTGGGAGAAAATTAGTTTTATTTTGGCGCCAGTGGCCAAACACTCCATAGTTCTGGGCATGCCATGGTTATTGTTACATGAACCAAAGTTCATTTGGAAAGAAAGGATCTTAGAATTCACTGACCCTCCCTGCGGTGAACACATGAATTGGGGGGAAAACCCAACTTCTCCTGACACACCCCCCTCCCTGGCTTCATCAGCGATTGCTCCCGATTCTATTGGCATCCCACCGGCGTACCAAGATCTAGCCAGAGTTTTTCAGGAGCAAGAATGCGATCAGTTGCCACCCCATAGAGACACTGACTGCAAAATCGTTATACAGCCGGGGGCGCAACTGCCCAAAGGTAGAATCTACCGTATGAGTCCCAATGAGGAGAAGGAACTTCGTGCCTTCTTGGACAAGAATCTCGCTCGCGGGTTCATACGGCGGGCTACCAAACACACGCACGCTGCTCCCGTTTTGTTTGTAAAAAAGAAAGATGGGTCTTTACGGCTTTGCACAGATTATCGAGGTCTCAATGCAGTCTCCCTGTCCAATAAATACCCTTTGCCTTTGATCAAGGACCTTTTAGATGCATTGGGCAAAGGGCGCATCTTTACTAAATTAGACTTGAGAGAAGCTTACTACAGGGTCAGAATTGCTGAAGGCTATGAACACTTGACTGCGTTTAACACAAAGTTTGGACAGTTTGAATACTTAATAATGCCATTCGGGTTAAGTGGGGCCCCCGGGGCTTTTATGGCCCTTATCAACGAAGTTCTCCATGATTTATTGTACAAGGGAGTTGTGGTATACTTAGATGACGTTTTAATTTATTCACAAACCATGGAAGAGCATGAAGCATTGGTTCGGGAAGTATTGAAACGTTTGCTCAACAACTCTCTCTTTGCCAAACTCTCCAAATGCTGTTTCCACCAGACCTCTATTGACTATTTGGGTTACCGGATCTCGCCCGAGGGCTTAAAAATGGATCCTGCTAAAATTGACGCGGTCCTCCAATGGCCTGCCCCCACCAACCGTAAAGAACTCCAATCTTTTCTGGGTTTTGCTAATTTCTATCGTGACTTCATACCCCAATTCGCTGAACTGACTCTCCCTCTCACAGACCTCTTACGCACTAAGGGTAAAGATCCACTGTCCGCCAAGCCCGGGGCCCCCCTTTCCTGGTCTGAAGAATGTCAAAAAGCCTTTCAGCTCTTAAAGTCTGCTTTTACCACCGAACCCATCCTAAAGCACCCTGACCCAGATCTCCCGTTTGTGGTTCACGTGGATGCCTCGGACAAAGCGCTTGGGGCAGCCCTGTTGCAGAAAAATAAAGATGGTAGGCTGGTTCCGTGTGCTTATTTATCAAAGAAATTCTCCGGTGCTGAACTCAACTGGACTGTGGGAGATAAAGAGACTGCGGCCATCAAAGTAGCACTCTCCACTTGGCGCCACTGGCTGGAGGGGGCTAAACACCCCTTTCAGGTTTGGTCGGATCACAAAAACCTGGCCGCTCTTTCCACCCCCCTCAAGATGTCCGCAAAACAACTCCGTTGGGCCGATTTCTTTTCTCGTTTCTCTTTCACAGTCCATTTTTCCCCCGGGAAAACCAATAAACTGGCTGACGCGCTCTCGCGCCTACCCGGGGAGGGGGGTGGAGCTGCCTTACGAGACATTCCACGCACTGTTCTCTCCCCCTCCCAGTTGGGGCTGGCTGTCACCCGATCTCAGACGTCCACTCCTCCTTCACCAGCCATTCCCAGTCTCGTCTCTCCTTTCCTGCGGGAACTCGAGGAGGCGGGGCTGCACGAGCCTCCAGCGGAGGAAGGTGATTCCCAATTGCGTTTGGAGAATGGAGTTTGGCGGAGGGGGGAGTGTTGGTACGTGCCTCCCCCCCTCCGCAAGCAGGTTCTTGAAGCCTGCCACGATGCCCGCTCAGCTGGACATTTTGGCTTTCTGAAAACTCTGCATTTGGCCCGCCGTCAGTTCTGGTGGCGCGCAATGCGCAAGGACATTGAGGCGTATATTAAAGGTTGCTCTGTCTGTGCAGAAGCCAAAAACATTCCGGGAAAGCCCCATGGGCTGTTGAAACCTCTCCCGGTGGCCTCCCGCCCCTGGGAAGTCATCTCCATGGATTTTATTACAGATTTACCGGAAAGTCATGGCAACACGGTCTTATGGGTAGTGGTGGACTTATTTTCTAAACAAGCCCATTTTATTCCATGTGCTTCCATCCCCTCCGCTCCTAAGTTAGCACGGCTGTTCATTCAACATGTTTACCGTCTACACTCCGCCCCCGTTAAGGTGGTCTCCGACCGTGGCCCCCAATTCATTTCAAAGTTCTGGAAGGCTTTTTTAGGGTTGTTAGGGGCCGCCCCGGCGGTCGCCGCCCCCTACCACGTTCAAAGTGACGGTGAGTCGGAGAGAACGAACAGAACCCTAGAGCAGTATTTACGTTGTTACACCAACTACCACCAAGACAATTGGTGCGAGCTCATTCCGTTTGCGGAGTACGCCTATAACAATGCGGTTCATAGCAGTACAAAGAAAACCCCCTTTGAAACTGTGTCTGGTCGCTCCTTCCCGCCGTTACCGCAACTACCCGCGACAGCATTGGATCCTCCAGAGTTTCAACAATGGATTTCATCCCTAGCCGAGGGGTGGAAATCGGTCCAGACCGCCTTACAACAGGCTAAGGACTCCCAAAAACTGCAAGCGGATAAGCACCGCTCGGATTTCCCTCTGCGTGTGGGCGCTTGGGTGTATTTGTCTACCAAAAATCTCAGAGACGTGCATAAATTTTCCAAACTAGGCAAAAGATTCGTGGGACCTTTTCAGATTACTAAAGTGATTAATGATGTCACTGCCCGATTGGATTTGCCTAACTCTCTTAGTAACATTCATCCTGTCTTCCATTCCAGTTTACTCAAGGAGGCTCCCGCTTCCGATGCCTGGCACGACCCGCCGGAGAGACCCCCACCGACTATTATTGATGGCCACAAGCACTACGAGATTGACGCCATCCTGGACTCTCGCTTTAATCGCAAACGCTTGCAATATTTAGTCTCTTGGGTGGGATATTCCTCTGGGTATAATCAATGGGTTTATTCCGAAAATATTGACGCCCCCACCCTTATTTCTGCTTTCCACCGCGCCTTTCCGCATAAACCTGGGGGGGAGGGGTCTTCTTTAAGGGAGGCAGAGTGTAAAGGTTTCAATGGTGTTGATGGGAAGGGCGGCCGCCTAACCTTGAGTACATTCCACAGCCCGGGCGATGGGCCAGCTTCATCGGCGGAGACTTTATCTCTGCGCGGGAGATGAGGTCTCCGTTCCCATGGGAAGCCGGGAGGGGGATGGGATGGATAGAGTTATAACCTGTGCTTCTGGCGGGAAGTGTCATTCCTGCCACTGCGTGTACTTGAGCTTTCTAAGATGTCTGAATAAACGGTCTTTTTCACCAAAGAGCCTTTTATTTCTGCTTCTATGGAATTCCTTACACCCTCCCCCTCTTAAAGGCTCTTGCTGGGTGCCGGAAATAGTGTCAGGAGAATCAACAGACGTTGGGGACTCCTGGCTTCCAGAGCCCCCAGCCCGATCTCCATCATCACTCATGCAGCTGGGTAGTGCTGCCTTTCTACCCACCAACCCACCCACCTACTCACCTGTCCTCTCCCTCTAGCCCCTGGTGGGGGCTGTGCCTACCTTGCCACCTTCCTTACCCAGTGGGTGGTAGAGCAGAGGGGTGGGCCCAGTGATCCCTCTCAGTGGGCCAGGGGGCACAAGTGACACAACCACCCCTGCTCCGGGACTACTGCTCTTTTGCTTGTTTGCACATGCAGAACAGTGGGTGGGTGGGTAGCAGGGCAGCCTGGAGTCCGAGGGAGCTACTGCTCACAGCAAAGAGACTGGGGAGATTTCTCACCTGTGACCTTCAAGAGAAAAGCCTGTGGTTGTACTTCTGCGTTTTCAAATCTCACGTGAGCTGTGTAGTTTCCGCTGTCCTCCTTCTCCAGGCCCTTGATCCGCAGGGTGGTCTCACTCGCCTTCTCCAGCCGCTGAAGAAATCGGTCGCTAGGATTGGGCCGCTCCAAGTTCCCATTCGTAAAATCTGCTATCACTACTGGAGGGCCGCTTTCATGCCGGAATTCCCACTCGATTTTGGTCATTGTTTTTCCAGCGGGGATAATGGCTGGAAGTGAGACCGATCCGCCCACGATCCCATCCACTGGGCGCAAGGCAGGAGCCTGTCGTGGAATGCTCCAAGTACCTTCCCAAAGGAAGAGAAAGCAGAACATGAAACAGCATTGGCGGGACAGATGATGGCCGGCAACTCTGCCCCCCTTTCTCCTCCTCCTGGACTGACTGAAGTATTTCTGCCCTGCCTTTGGTCAAGGACAGCCCGGCTCCAGGGATGGCCGGGAGACGCTGACTCCTGATCTCCTCTGCTTGGCTGTCAGGCCGCGCCATTCGGCATTCGGCATTCGGCATTCAACGACAGGATCCTGCCTGGCGCCCGCTGACAGGTTGCGCCATTATCAGCCTGCCAGTGCGCACGTCTCCAGATGTGCAACAGCTGGGCATGCTATCTCTGCTGCCCAAAGGCCATGGGGCCTCTTTTCTTTTGTTCGCATGTAACTGGTACAGTAGAGCTTACCGGGTACTTCTTTCTATCACAGGGAGTCACTTGCCTTTCCCAAAACAATGTATTTGTATTACTGGTCTTTCTCATGCTGATATTGGGGTAATGCAAAGGTGGGGGCTTTATGGGTTGAACCAAACTGTAACCTTGAGGTAAATATTATTATTATTATTATTATTATTATTATTATTATTATTATTATTATTATTATTATTATTATTATTATTATTAGAGTCCACCCACTCTTGAAAAGACCATCGTTAGATCCTGGAGATCTAGCCAATTACCGCCCCGTTTTGAATCTTTCGTTTCTGGGGAAGGTAATTGAGAGAGTGGTGTTGGAGCAGCTTCAGGGCTTCCTGGATGACACATCGGCTTTTGATCCCTTCCAGTCCGGCTTCCGTGCTGGGCATGGGACGGAGACTGTTCTTGTCGCCGTCACGGATACGCTCCGTATACAACTTGACCGAGGTGGATCGGCGCTCCTGGTGTTGTTAGATCTCGCCGCAGCGTTTGATGTGGTTGATCACGAATTTTGGCCCACCGCCTGGTCAGCCTCCTCGGTACAGGGCACCGTCCTTCTCAATGGATTATCTCACCGGGGGCAGAGTCAGCAAGTGTGGTGCGGGGACCAAGCTTCCCAGAGGTGCCTGCTTCATTGCGGTGTGCCTCAGGGTGCTTTGCTGTCCCCACTGTTATTTAACATCTATATGCGACCCCTTGTTCAGTTGATGCAGAGCTTTGGACTGATCTGTCATCAGTATGCTGATGACACTGAGCTCATTCTGCTGATGGAGGGGGGAGCTGTCACCGCCCCTGCGGCTCTACAACATTGTTTGGAGGCGGTTGCTGGTTGGTTGCAGCAGAGCAGGTTAAAACTCAATCCATCGAAGACGGAGATCCTTTGGCTTGGTCGAGGGGAGAGGTTGGGGATTTCCGGCCGCCGGTGTGGGAGGGGGTCACATTGGCACCAACCACCTCCGTCCGCAGCCTGGGGGTCCACCTGGATTCGTCTCTTTCAATGGAGACCCAGGTGGCTCATATAACCCGGGTTGCGTTTTTCCATCTTCGACAGGCCCGACGGTTGGCTCCCTTCCTCTCTAACACCAACCTAGCCACGGTGATCCATGCAACGGTCACCTCCAGGCTAGACTATTTTAACTCGCTCTACGCGGGCCTTCCCTTGCGTTTGATCCGGAAATTAAAACTGGTCCAACATGCGGCGGCTCGTTTGCTCACAGGGGGCGCCTTTCGAGAGCATATTCAACCTGTGTTGCGCCGCCTGCATTGGCTCCCGGTTGAATTCCGAATCATCTTCAAGGTGTAGGTGTTGACCTTTAAGGCCTTGCGCGGCCTGGGATCCTCGTACCTTCGGGACCGCATTACCCCATATGTCTATTCTATTAGCAAGCCTTTATTGGCATAGACAGCAGTACAATAGTAATAAAAACAGATTAAAAAGCATATACAACATAGGATATACATGTTAGGACAAAGGAAATCTACTGGCATTTAATGATTTCCAAGAGAAAGTCTGCCACTATCATACAGAGAGAAGGATCAGGGTTGTTCAACAAGTAGTGGAATCTAAATAGATCGGGGAGGTCGGGTAAATGTAAGGGAGTGAGATTCACATACTTGGATCTGATTTCCTTGAATCAGAGACAGTGAAGTAATTGGTGGGCCAGAGATTCAACTGAGCCATCGTTACATGGGCACAATCTTTTAGCCTTTTCTTGCTTATTAAATCTGCCATGTAACAAGGCACAAGGCATAACATTGAACCTGGCAAGCGTTATGGCTCTCCTTTGAACAGGGTTTATTAGGCAATTCAGGTAGTGTGCCAAGTGGCCCCGTTCAAATGGGAGAGAAAAATACAGGGGGGAGCACGTTTTCTTGGCTGCGGTGATTAAGGTGGAGAACTCTCTATCCAATAGTTACCCCATATGTCCCAACTCGACCTCTGCGCTCAGCAGAGGCCAATTTACTGGAGATCCCTGGCCCTTCAATGATGCGGCTGGCCTCCATAATAATAATAATAATAATAATAATAATAATAATAATAATAATAATAATAATAATAATAATAATAATAATAATAATATATGGCTTGGGGCCAGCATAGTTAAAGGATCGCCTACTCTCATGAAAACCTACCTGACCACTGTGGCAAACTCCATAATCCAGGGGTCCCTGGCTGTAGGCTCCTTGGGAACTGGGAGCAAAGGGGGGGATGCCCGAAGTGGCTGGGGGAGGGGCTTGGGGAGGTGTGGCCACACCCACAGGGTGACATAGGGCATGGCCCTGCCCTCTAAGCCCCACCCTGATATACATCAGCCTGTTCTGCCTCCTGGGAGGGGAGCGCAGAAGGGATTTGGGGGGGTAGCAGTGGGGGGGGGGCGCCTGGAGAAAAATTGTATCTGGGCGCCATTTCCTCTTGGTATGCCTCTGCCCCCCAAATCACAACAGTCTGACTTTAGGAGTTAGGCAAAGCTTCCGCCCTCCTGGGTCCTTCTTGGCACGCTGGGAGGCAAGTCAGATTTTGGGCAAGGCTCACCTGAGGACTGGCGGTCCAGCAGCAGCAGCAGCAGCATCACCCACCAAAAGCCACGGATCTCCATCCCTGCTCTGTCTGCCCTCGCCCGTGAACTGGGCTGTGGTTCTGCAAAGCCTGTCTCTTCTGGCACAGTCTTCAGGTTGATATTTCGCCCCCCCAAGACCACAGCCTCAACCACAGCAGTTTCCTCTGCAGGCTCCTGAACACCTCTGCTCTGTCTCACTTCCCGTCCACTGTAGGAGAAACAAAAGGAGAAACAATTACTTTGCCTCACAGTCCCAGCATCATGCCCCATTTTCCTTGATACTGGATGGCCATCTGTCAGGAGTGCTTTGATTGGGCGTTCCTGCATGGCAGGGGGTTGGACTGGATGGCCCTTCGAGTCTCTTCCAACTCTTGGGTTGTATGATACTGCTGACCCCCAAAAGAGCATTCTGGGAGCACATCCACTTTCCTCCAGCCCTCTGTCCTGTTGCCTGGGGAGGGGGCTTTCCAGGCCAGCCCCCCATTTCCTGCTAGAGGCCTGTCTGACATCTCACAAGCTGGCTGGAAATCTTCTGATCTCTGGTCCTTGGATTTTCCCCCTGCCCTTCACTAGTACCCTGTTTCCCCGAAAATAAGACATCCTCTGAAAATAAGACGTAGTAGAGGTTTTGCTGAAGTGCTAAATATAAAGCATCCCCCAAAAGTAAGACGTAGCAGTAGTGTTAGTAGGTTGCTTTTATTCACCTTTTTCACAATTTGACAGCTACTTCCGGTCCCGCCCCCCTGAATGATCAGGCTAGGGTTAGGATGAATTAAAGGGGGAGGGGAATTAAAGGGGTTTGAATTAAAGTGGGAGGGGATTAAAGGGGGTGAATAAAAATGCATTGAAACGTGAGTTTGATTTTATTAGGGCTGTGTGTGGAAATTGGTTTGTGTTTTAACGAGGCTGTAGTCTGGGGCAGGGATCAGAGAGTGAAATGCTGGTTTCCCCTGAAGCTGGTAGAGTGAATGTAGTGTTTGAGAAGTGGACTTTGCCAGTTTTTTACACACTTTATGGAGAACACAGTGTAAATAAGCAAACCCACTCCTTTAAAATCCCGCAGCACTCTGTGTTTTAAACCTCCCAAAAGGTTTTAGGAAGCAGAGAGCCAGCCAGAGTTCCCAAAACTCTACAAAAGCTGTCCCTCTCCACACACCCCAGTGTTTTAAATCCCACAGCACCCTGTGTTTTACACACTCTGTGGAGAACACAGAAAAGCAAACCCCCTCACCCCCTTTCTCTCTCTTTCTCTGGAAAGCCTATCACCTGCTGCGCACACCTCTCCCACCCCAGTGTTTTAAATTCAAACAATCCTATGATTTTTACAGTCTATGGTTTTGCAGCCTATTATACATATTCTTTCATTCCCCAAACGGTGAGCCTTTTGCTCATTCACCCCCCTTTCCCAAAATTTGCTGGCAGAAACAAATGCATTTCCAAAATACACAGAAGGATACAACGACCCCCTGCATCAGAGATCCACACAGCATCCTTCCTCTGTAGGGATGGAAAAACAACATCTGGCATCCGGCCAGAAGCTAAAAATAGCTCACATTCCCAAAACTGCATTTGCCCCTTTGAAAAGTTTCCTGCAGGAAGCTAAATTAACTCACACACTTTATAAAATGATATAAAATGGGCGTGAACCATTGGGGATAGGGAATACAAGTTCTGAGGTGTTTCCTGCAAGATGCTAAAAATAGTTCACCCATCCCCCAAGCCTTTTCACATCCTTCAGCCCGAGTGCAAAGCAGAATCTCTCATTCCAAAAGTAAAGAGGCTGACAGCCCAGAGCCTCCAACCCCCTCCCCATTTGAAAAACCATGTGTGCCTGTCTGAATGTTGAAAACGTGGGACAGGCGGCTGCACTTTTTGCACAGTGGCCAAGTGTTTTCAAGCAGACATTCACAGTAGAAACGCATACACACCAACCCTGCAGAGTAGACATGTCCCAATAAACCATGCAAACTTGGTTCAGACAGGCACACATTTCACTCTCTGATCCCTGCCCCAGACTACAGCCTCGTTAAAACACAAACCAATTTCCACACACAGCCCTAATAAAATCAAACTCACGTTTCAATGCATTTTTATTCACACCCTTTAATCCCCTCCCACTTTAATTCAAACCCCTTTAATTCCCCTCCCCCTTTAATTCATCCTAACCCTAGCCTGATCATTCAGGGGGGCGGGACCGGAAGTAGCTGTCAAATTGTGAAAAAGGTGAATAAAAGCAACCTACTAACACTACTGCTACGTCTTACTTTTGGGGGATGCTTTATATTTAGCCCATCCCATCCACCGGGCACCCGGCAGGATCCTGTCCTGGATTGCTCCGAGTGCCTTCACTGAGGAAGAGAAAGCCGAACATAAAACTGCACCCAAGGGGCAGATCCTGAATGCTGCCCCCCTTTCTCCTCCTCCTCCCCGATTGACTGAAGCATTCCTGCCCTGCCTTTGCTCAAGGGCCACCTGGCTCCAGGGCTCCTGATCTCCTCTGCTGCAGGCACAGAGTAGAGCGCTGGCTTGTTGATGCTTGAAACACTCACACACAGCTCCCTTTCCACCTTTTCCAACTGCTCCCTTGGCTGGGCCCTGCGTATCAGATGCGCATGACTGGGGCTATACTTAGAACGCCCTTCCCTCCCCGATGGGTGCTGGTTAAATGTCCTGAGAGTGGCATTCTACAGGGTTACGCTGCTGTAACGGCCCACTAGGCTGATGCCACATTGGCTGACGGTGTGAGCTATACTTAGAACGTGTCTTCCAGTGCATCCTCCGTGTGCGGTGCAGGGCAAATGGGCTGAGCGAGTTGCATGGCACAGGCATTCCTAAGAGCCGCTGTAAGGGCTCACTAGGCTGATGCCACATGGGGGGGCTGGGCCAGGGTCGGCAGGCTCCTGAAGGGCTTCCAGCCGGGCTAATCCCTCTGCCTTTGCCCCCTCCACCTGGGCCCCCTCCTCCCTGGACTGAGGGACTTACCCGAACCCCTCCAGTCAATGTGGGGCATGCAGCGAGGCTTCCTGGGGTCGGACACGCCACCAGCAGAGCCCCGAGACCCCCCTCCCCTGCAGGAGCGGCAGCCCTGGCCTGTCCGAGGCACCCAGCAGACTCAGATGTTTATCAGATGTTGGAAACCGCCCTGACCCCAGTGGTGGGATTCAGCAGGTTCGCAGCACTTCGGCAGAACCGATTGTCAAAATGGTGCTTGTAAACAACCAGTGGTTAAATTATTTGAATCCCACCACCGCCTGAGCCGACTAGGGAAGGGCAGTGAAAAAATCCAACAAATAAACACAGTGACTTCCTTCTGTGATACACCTCTGAAGATGCCAGCCACAGATGAAGGTGAAACGTTAGGAACAAGATCCACCAGATCACGGCCACGCAGCCCGGAAAACCCACCACAACCACTTTCAATGGTGTTTAACCTAGGGAGCCCAGATTCTTCTTTTAAATCCACCTTAAAGGGAGAATCTGGGGTCCCCAGTTAAAACAACATTGAAAGTGATGCTGTTTTGGAGTGGATTCTCCCCTGAAACAGCATCACTTTCAATATTTAAACTGGGGACCTCACATTCTCCCTTTAAGTCTGGGTCTTTAACAATGGGTTTGAATGCAATCGGATCCCCTACATACAATTTGGCAAAATTCCTGGCTGCACAACTACAAACCCATATTGGACTGACTGCACATTACATTAAGGACTCAGCTCACTTCATTGACAAAATCAGCAATCTTAAACTCAACCCCAATGACAAACTGATCAGCTTTGATGTGGTTTCCCTATTCACCAAGGTCCCCATAGCAGACACCATGACACTCATTAACCGGAATTTCCCAAAAGACATCACAGCCCTGTTTCAACATTGCCTCACTACTAGCTACTTCCAGTGGGAAGTAGCAATAATAATGGCAATAATAAGATGATATAAGGATTGTTATGTACAGAACCACCTGTTGAGGGTTCCTTATCAAGTGCATGAACACTTCCCTTGAAGAAGGCAGACGAAAACGCGATAATCAGCGCGAAGCGTTTGGGAAGTACAACGGAGTGGATTGAGAAATATATACAACTGAAACCTGAGAAATTTGTCTGCCCTTGAATTGGGACAGTATGGACATTGTTGGTTTAACAAATACATGATTATGGATTTGAGAGAAGGTTGTCTTGTAATAAACTGTTGCATGAATTTAATTTAAAGTGGAGATATATATGTGTTATGGAGATTTAATAGTTTGATAAGTCTAATAGCCAACAATTTGGCAGACTTTACAAGAAACTAACAGGTAATATAAATTGCTTGAGCCAGCGCCTATGTGCCACGCGTGTTTGTGAATTTCATATTGTTTTGAACGTAGCACATTAATTTCATAGAATTACCACTGTTGAAAAACACTAGTGCCCACTAGAGGGCAGCCCACCTCTGCTGTTAACATAGCAGCACATCAGATCCTCATAGAATCATAGAATTGGAAGAGACCCCAAGGGCCATCCAGTCCAACCCCCTGTCATAAGAACATAAGAAAGCGCCTGCTGGATCAGACCAGAGTCCATCTAGTCCAGCACTCTGCTACTCGCAGTGGCCCACCAGGTGCCTTTGGGAGCTCACATGCAGGATGTGAAAGCAATGGCCTTCTGCTGCTCCTGCTCCTGAGCACCTGGTCTGCTAAGGCATTTGCAATCTCAGATCAAGGAGGATCAAGATTGGGAGCCAGAGATCGATGTCTCCTCCATCAATCTGTCCAAGCCTCTTTTAAAGCTATCCAAGTTAGCAGCCATCACCACCTCCAGTGGCAGCATATTCCAAACACCAATCACACGTTGCGTGAAGAAGTGTTTCCTTTGAAAATGATGCACTGGTCTATATGATTTCAAAAATTACAATCATTCATACAATTACACTATTTTTTCATATTAACAAATCTTAAAATTTGTAACTTTTTATCTTATATTAGTGCTCTATTATCACACATTTTAATCATTTAATATGAAATTGTATACTATTTATAAAATTCCAATATTAATTAAATTTTGTTACACACTTTTTAAGACCAATGACTTGCATGTAATGCCAAGTGATTCAGTCACATCTGTGGAAGTCCACACTGTCTTAGCCATTAATCAACTGCAGCTGGAGTTGCAGGAATGTTTAAATGAAAACCCGACTCAGAGCTAAATTGATACTTTGCAGCTGTTCCTCTACATCAGTGATTCCCAAAGTGGGCGCCACTGCCCCCTGGTGGGTGCTGCAGTGATCCAGGGGGGCAGTGATGGCCACAGGTAGAAACATTAATACATATATCTTTCTGTTTAATTGCTATTAAAAATTTAAAAAAATTAATTTCCAGGGGGCGCTAAGTAATATTTTTTTCTGGAAAGGGGGCGGTAGGCCAAATAAGTTTGGGAACCACTGCTCTACATCTTAAAGGTACATAATTGTTGACCTTTGTACTGTTCTATAAATAACATGATAAGTGTAGATCTCTGTTCAACCTGTTATGTAAGTGACTTTGGAATCTAAAAGTCCATTTTGCTTCCCACTGCCCTGTTTATTTTTTGCACTATTTCTGGCAAACAACAAAAACAACAATAACAACAACAAAGACTCCTGAGAACATCGGAAGAGCCCTTCTGGATCAGAACAGTGAGGGTCCATCTAGTCCAGCACCCTGTCTCAATTAGCACCCTCAGCATTCCCCCTGTAACGGGAGGCCAAGAGAGGGAGAGATATAGATATATAATCCCCAACACTAGCCACCAAATGTAACGGGGACACCTTATAACCCAAAATATCCCCAGGCTAGTGTTTGGGGATCTTCTTTTCACTCTGCTGCCACCATTAAAGAAAAGGAACTTGGATTCCCCAAAACTGCTGCTGGCTGCCAAATATAATGAAGGGCCCCACCTCACATTCACTCTTGGTCTAGAGCAGGGGTCCCCAAACTTTTTAAACAGGGGGCCAGTTCACGCATGGCCAGAGCCCAGCCGCGGGCCGGACCAAGTGCCGCCCGCGGGGGGGGGGGGGCGCCATCCATCCGCCCTCGACCCGCCCCTGGCCGAGCCCCCCACCCCCGCAGTCCCCTTCCAATCCGGCCCTGAAGCTCCGCCACCTTTCTCTCTCCCCTCCCTTGCTGCATTGGTACGGTCCCCTCCGGCCGCTTGGAATGAGCAGCGAGTCGCCCGCGCTTAATGCTGTTTGTAAACCTGGGGAAAAGGAGATAGAGAAGGGGGAGATCCGCTTCTGCCCAGCGGGCCGGATAAATGTCTTCCGGGGGCCTGATTTGGCCCGCGGGCCGTAGTTTGGGGACCCCTGGTCTAGAGACTCTAGACTGAGGGGAATCAACGTCAGAGCCCCTAAATGAAAATGGAGGGAACTCACAATTGGCTGGGGTTCTAGCCTCTCAGACAGGCACTCTTCCACCTCTCTCACACACACGCAGGCTGGCACCAGGGTAACTTGAACACAGTAATTGAAATTTATCTTGAAAACAAAAGAAAGGCTTCTTAAACTGGGACTCAGAGAGGTACTGACGCGTGATGGTTTCAGAGAGGTCCTTTTCACTTCAAAGTTGCAGAGCTTCAGGGGCTGCTCAGCGGCACAGTAAAGAGACTGGGGAGGTTTCTCACCTGTGACCAGGCACGTAGGTAAGGGGGGGGGTTCTCGGGTTTGAACCCCCCCATTCATGTCCGAAGCTCCGCCCACCCGTTTGTGAGTTTTTAAAACATTTTAGTGCTTTTTCTTTTGTGGCCCCAGGGGGCGTATTGCTTAGGCTAGCAGCACCAAACTTTCAGGGATTGTTTAGGGGATCTCCTCCTGATGATACTTCCCATGTTTGGTGTAGCGAGTTCAGGGGGTCCAAAGTTATGGACTCCCAGCAAGGGGGTGCCCCCATCCTCCATTGTTTGGGGGGGGGGGGGGTGGGGGGGGGAATAGGGAGGGAGGGGGGTGGGGGGGGGGGGGGGGGGGGGGGGGGGGGGGTTGGGGGGGGGGGGGGTGGGGGGGGGGGGGGGTGGGGGGGGGGGGGGGTGGGGGGGGGGGGGGGTGGGGGGGGGGGGGGGTGGGGGGGGGGGGGGGTGGGGGGGGGGGGGGGTGGGGGGGGGGGGGGGTGGGGGGGGGGGGGGGTGGGGGGGGGGGGGGGTGGGGGGGGGGGGGGGTGGGGGGGGGGGGGGGTGGGGGGGGGGGGGGGTGGGGGGGGGGGGGGGTGGGGGGGGGGGGGGGTGGGGGGGGGGGGGGGTGGGGGGGGGGGGGGGTGGGGGGGGGGGGGGGTGGGGGGGGGGGGGGGTGGGGGGGGGGGGGGGTGGGGGGGGGGGGGGGTGGGGGGGGGGGGGGGTGGGGGGGGGGGGGGGTGGGGGGGGGGGGGGGTGGGGGGGGGGGGGGGTGGGGGGGGGGGGGGGTGGGGGGGGGGGGGGGTGGGGGGGGGGGGGGGTGGGGGGGGGGGGGGGTGGGGGGGGGGGGGGGTGGGGGGGGGGGGGGGTGGGGGGGGGGGGGGGTGGGGGGGGGGGGGGGTGGGGGGGGGGGGGGGTGGGGGGGGGGGGGGGTGGGGGGGGGGGGGGGTGGGGGGGGGGGGGGGTGGGGGGGGGGGGGGGTGGGGGGGGGGGGGGGTGGGGGGGGGGGGGGGTGGGGGGGGGGGGGGGTGGGGGGGGGGGGGGGTGGGGGGGGGGGGGGGTGGGGGGGGGGGGGGGTGGGGGGGGGGGGGGGTGGGGGGGGGGGGGGGTGGGGGGGGGGGGGGGTGGGGGGGGGGGGGGGTGGGGGGGGGGGGGGGTGGGGGGGGGGGGGGGTGGGGGGGGGGGGGGGTGGGGGGGGGGGGGGGTGGGGGGGGGGGGGGGTGGGGGGGGGGGGGGGTGGGGGGGGGGGGGGGTGGGGGGGGGGGGGGGTGGGGGGGGGGGGGGGTGGGGGGGGGGGGGGGTGGGGGGGGGGGGGGGTGGGGGGGGGGGGGGGTGGGGGGGGGGGGGGGTGGGGGGGGGGGGGGGTGGGGGGGGGGGGGGGTGGGGGGGGGGGGGGGTGGGGGGGGGGGGGGGTGGGGGGGGGGGGGGGTGGGGGGGGGGGGGGGTGGGGGGGGGGGGGGGTGGGGGGGGGGGGGGGTGGGGGGGGGGGGGGGTGGGGGGGGGGGGGGGTGGGGGGGGGGGGGGGTGGGGGGGGGGGGGGGTGGGGGGGGGGGGGGGTGGGGGGGGGGGGGGGTGGGGGGGGGGGGGGGTGGGGGGGGGGGGGGGTGGGGGGGGGGGGGGGTGGGGGGGGGGGGGGGTGGGGGGGGGGGGGGGTGGGGGGGGGGGGGGGTGGGGGGGGGGGGGGGTGGGGGGGGGGGGGGGTGGGGGGGGGGGGGGGTGGGGGGGGGGGGGGGTGGGGGGGGGGGGGGGTGGGGGGGGGGGGGGGTGGGGGGGGGGGGGGGTGGGGGGGGGGGGGGGTGGGGGGGGGGGGGGGTGGGGGGGGGGGGGGGTGGGGGGGGGGGGGGGTGGGGGGGGGGGGGGGTGGGGGGGGGGGGGGGTGGGGGGGGGGGGGGGTGGGGGGGGGGGGGGGTGGGGGGGGGGGGGGGTGGGGGGGGGGGGGGGTGGGGGGGGGGGGGGGTGGGGGGGGGGGGGGGTGGGGGGGGGGGGGGGTGGGGGGGGGGGGGGGTGGGGGGGGGGGGGGGTGGGGGGGGGGGGGGGTGGGGGGGGGGGGGGGTGGGGGGGGGGGGGGGTGGGGGGGGGGGGGGGTGGGGGGGGGGGGGGGTGGGGGGGGGGGGGGGTGGGGGGGGGGGGGGGTGGGGGGGGGGGGGGGTGGGGGGGGGGGGGGGTGGGGGGGGGGGGGGGTGGGGGGGGGGGGGGGTGGGGGGGGGGGGGGGTGGGGGGGGGGGGGGGTGGGGGGGGGGGGGGGTGGGGGGGGGGGGGGGTGGGGGGGGGGGGGGGTGGGGGGGGGGGGGGGTGGGGGGGGGGGGGGGTGGGGGGGGGGGGGGGTGGGGGGGGGGGGGGGTGGGGGGGGGGGGGGGTGGGGGGGGGGGGGGGTGGGGGGGGGGGGGGGTGGGGGGGGGGGGGGGTGGGGGGGGGGGGGGGTGGGGGGGGGGGGGGGTGGGGGGGGGGGGGGGTGGGGGGGGGGGGGGGTGGGGGGGGGGGGGGGTGGGGGGGGGGGGGGGTGGGGGGGGGGGGGGGTGGGGGGGGGGGGGGGTGGGGGGGGGGGGGGGTGGGGGGGGGGGGGGGTGGGGGGGGGGGGGGGTGGGGGGGGGGGGGGGTGGGGGGGGGGGGGGGTGGGGGGGGGGGGGGGTGGGGGGGGGGGGGGGTGGGGGGGGGGGGGGGTGGGGGGGGGGGGGGGTGGGGGGGGGGGGGGGTGGGGGGGGGGGGGGGTGGGGGGGGGGGGGGGTGGGGGGGGGGGGGGGTGGGGGGGGGGGGGGGTGGGGGGGGGGGGGGGTGGGGGGGGGGGGGGGTGGGGGGGGGGGGGGGTGGGGGGGGGGGGGGGTGGGGGGGGGGGGGGGTGGGGGGGGGGGGGGGTGGGGGGGGGGGGGGGTGGGGGGGGGGGGGGGTGGGGGGGGGGGGGGGTGGGGGGGGGGGGGGGTGGGGGGGGGGGGGGGTGGGGGGGGGGGGGGGTGGGGGGGGGGGGGGGTGGGGGGGGGGGGGGGTGGGGGGGGGGGGGGGTGGGGGGGGGGGGGGGTGGGGGGGGGGGGGGGTGGGGGGGGGGGGGGGTGGGGGGGGGGGGGGGTGGGGGGGGGGGGGGGTGGGGGGGGGGGGGGGTGGGGGGGGGGGGGGGTGGGGGGGGGGGGGGGTGGGGGGGGGGGGGGGTGGGGGGGGGGGGGGGTGGGGGGGGGGGGGGGTGGGGGGGGGGGGGGGTGGGGGGGGGGGGGGGTGGGGGGGGGGGGGGGTGGGGGGGGGGGGGGGTGGGGGGGGGGGGGGGTGGGGGGGGGGGGGGGTGGGGGGGGGGGGGGGTGGGGGGGGGGGGGGGTGGGGGGGGGGGGGGGTGGGGGGGGGGGGGGGTGGGGGGGGGGGGGGGTGGGGGGGGGGGGGGGTGGGGGGGGGGGGGGGTGGGGGGGGGGGGGGGTGGGGGGGGGGGGGGGTGGGGGGGGGGGGGGGTGGGGGGGGGGGGGGGTGGGGGGGGGGGGGGGTGGGGGGGGGGGGGGGTGGGGGGGGGGGGGGGTGGGGGGGGGGGGGGGTGGGGGGGGGGGGGGGTGGGGGGGGGGGGGGGTGGGGGGGGGGGGGGGTGGGGGGGGGGGGGGGTGGGGGGGGGGGGGGGTGGGGGGGGGGGGGGGTGGGGGGGGGGGGGGGTGGGGGGGGGGGGGGGTGGGGGGGGGGGGGGGTGGGGGGGGGGGGGGGTGGGGGGGGGGGGGGGTGGGGGGGGGGGGGGGTGGGGGGGGGGGGGGGTGGGGGGGGGGGGGGGTGGGGGGGGGGGGGGGTGGGGGGGGGGGGGGGTGGGGGGGGGGGGGGGTGGGGGGGGGGGGGGGTGGGGGGGGGGGGGGGTGGGGGGGGGGGGGGGTGGGGGGGGGGGGGGGTGGGGGGGGGGGGGGGTGGGGGGGGGGGGGGGTGGGGGGGGGGGGGGGTGGGGGGGGGGGGGGGTGGGGGGGGGGGGGGGTGGGGGGGGGGGGGGGTGGGGGGGGGGGGGGGTGGGGGGGGGGGGGGGTGGGGGGGGGGGGGGGTGGGGGGGGGGGGGGGTGGGGGGGGGGGGGGGTGGGGGGGGGGGGGGGTGGGGGGGGGGGGGGGTGGGGGGGGGGGGGGGTGGGGGGGGGGGGGGGTGGGGGGGGGGGGGGGTGGGGGGGGGGGGGGGTGGGGGGGGGGGGGGGTGGGGGGGGGGGGGGGTGGGGGGGGGGGGGGGTGGGGGGGGGGGGGGGTGGGGGGGGGGGGGGGTGGGGGGGGGGGGGGGTGGGGGGGGGGGGGGGTGGGGGGGGGGGGGGGTGGGGGGGGGGGGGGGTGGGGGGGGGGGGGGGTGGGGGGGGGGGGGGGTGGGGGGGGGGGGGGGTGGGGGGGGGGGGGGGTGGGGGGGGGGGGGGGTGGGGGGGGGGGGGGGTGGGGGGGGGGGGGGGTGGGGGGGGGGGGGGGTGGGGGGGGGGGGGGGTGGGGGGGGGGGGGGGTGGGGGGGGGGGGGGGTGGGGGGGGGGGGGGGTGGGGGGGGGGGGGGGTGGGGGGGGGGGGGGGTGGGGGGGGGGGGGGGTGGGGGGGGGGGGGGGTGGGGGGGGGGGGGGGTGGGGGGGGGGGGGGGTGGGGGGGGGGGGGGGTGGGGGGGGGGGGGGGTGGGGGGGGGGGGGGGTGGGGGGGGGGGGGGGTGGGGGGGGGGGGGGGTGGGGGGGGGGGGGGGTGGGGGGGGGGGGGGGTGGGGGGGGGGGGGGGTGGGGGGGGGGGGGGGTGGGGGGGGGGGGGGGTGGGGGGGGGGGGGGGTGGGGGGGGGGGGGGGTGGGGGGGGGGGGGGGTGGGGGGGGGGGGGGGTGGGGGGGGGGGGGGGTGGGGGGGGGGGGGGGTGGGGGGGGGGGGGGGTGGGGGGGGGGGGGGGTGGGGGGGGGGGGGGGTGGGGGGGGGGGGGGGTGGGGGGGGGGGGGGGTGGGGGGGGGGGGGGGTGGGGGGGGGGGGGGGTGGGGGGGGGGGGGGGTGGGGGGGGGGGGGGGTGGGGGGGGGGGGGGGTGGGGGGGGGGGGGGGTGGGGGGGGGGGGGGGTGGGGGGGGGGGGGGGTGGGGGGGGGGGGGGGTGGGGGGGGGGGGGGGTGGGGGGGGGGGGGGGTGGGGGGGGGGGGGGGTGGGGGGGGGGGGGGGTGGGGGGGGGGGGGGGTGGGGGGGGGGGGGGGTGGGGGGGGGGGGGGGTGGGGGGGGGGGGGGGTGGGGGGGGGGGGGGGTGGAGGGGTGAGGGGGGGCGGGGGGGGGGGGGGGGGGGGGGGGGGGGGGGGGGGGGGGGGGGGGGGGGGCGAAAGGGGGGGGGGCCTGGGGGGGGGGGGCCCCCGGGTGGGGGGGGGGGCGGGGGGGGGGGGGGGGGGGGGGGCCTGCGGCTCTCCAGATGTTCAGGAACTACAATTCCCATCAGCCCCTACCAGCATGGCCAATTGGCCATGCTGACAAAGGCTGATGGGAATTGTAGTTCCTGAACATCTGGAGAGCCGCAGGTTCCCTATCCCTGCTCTAGAAACTATTGACAAGGTAACCCTCTTCCCCCAAATCCACTGTCCAGTTTGTACTGTAACCCAGTATGGTGGATTGTTGCCAAACTGGGGGATTTGGGCAGGGGGACCATTATGCAAAAATGAAGCCTCAAAGTTAAATCAAGGGACTGTGTTACAGAGCAAGGACCGTGGCAAAGAAATACTTCTCCACCTTCACAGTGTCAGAACTTCATGTTTGCAATGGCTGGTTAAGTCCCTAAATTCTCGGGAATGGCTGATTAGTTGCACTTTGGCAAGTTTTTCCTGGCAAATAAGATTTATAATATGCTTCAGGCTTTAGCAAAGTCTCCGACACCGCCAGGGCCATTTAGAGTTCATGTCAACTTGGAGACTTTGATGGCTGTGGAGCAGCTCTTGAGGGCTGTCCAGTCTAGTCACTGAGTTCTTATAAGGGGCAGATTAGCAGATACCTGATGTCCTTGATCAATCAATCAATCAATCAATCAATCAATCAATCAATCAATCAATCAATCAATCAATCAATCAATCAATCTGGGCATTTCCTCCCAGCTGCTGAAGGTGGAGGTTATTTGCCACTGGAGCAGAAGGGTGTGGCTGTTCTGTTCCCCAACTCCTCCCAGGGTCTGTCTAAAATAAAGTACTGGCTTGACTGGAACAAACTGGAGCTGTAGACTTTATCCTTTCTTGGCTCCTTTCACGAAAGTCCCTTTGTCTTTGCTTTCTTTAGGCTCCTTGAGTCTTTTGTCTGGATTCTACTTTTTGTTAACCTGAACTTTATGCTTTCTAAACACCTTATACGTAGCAAATACTGCAGCCTTCCAACTACCCTAGGCACCTTGGACTGACTGACTGAACAGGGGGATTACTGGGTAATAACAGGAAGACTGCCTGTAGAGTCTAGGGAAACATAAACTTAATGGGAAAATAACAAATGCTTCTGTGGGGGCATGACAATTATGGAGAAGAATGGTGTGGCCAATGATGAGGCCACTTATATTGCTCAATTTCATGTCCTCTGGTTTTATAATCCAGTGTTATTGCAATTTATTTTGTTGTCTATATTAAGAACATAAGAACAAGCCAGCTGGATCAGACCAGAGTCCATCTAGTCCAGCTCTCTGCTCCTCGCAGTGGCCCACCAGGTGCCTTTGGGAGCTCACCTGCAGGAGGTGAAAGCAAGGGCCTTCTGCGGCTGTTGCTCCCGAGCACCTGGACTTTAAGGCATTTGCAATCTCAGATCAAAGAGGATCAAAATATTGTTCTGCCCTTTGGTACACTGTGAGGCCAGAACCCAATGTCCGGCCTGTGCAGCTGCCTTGAGAAAAGATAGGTTAGAAACAAACTCCAAAAAAGCATCAGACATCTGACATCAGAAGCAAACAGAACATTCTTACTGAACGGAATATAGAAGGTGACAGAAGGTGACCCCTCTGGGTGCTCTCGAAAGAGAGACACACCCACCATACGAAAGACCTTAGTCCTTATAGATACAAAGTATACATACGTCACACAATCATACCTGTAAACATATCCCATAAGATCCATACCCCTTTCACATGCTATAAGTGAGTTCCGCAGGGCCTGAAAGACAGAGTTGTTCCGCCGGGCCTTTGGAGTGCCCAGCCGCTGATGGGTGCCCCCGCCTCCCCCCTTTTGGGCCCACTACCATCTATGGGCCACTTTTCTCCTCCCTTTGGGAGAGTTTAGTTTAGTAGGAATTGTTACAGGCACTGCTGTCTGTTGTTTATTAACTGCTGCTTTTAACTTAAATTATTTATAGTTTACTCTGTACTTGTTATTTTAATGTTGTTCACCGCCCAGAGCCCTTCGGGGGTTGGGCAGTCTATAAGACCAATAAATAAATAAATAAATAAATAAATAAATAAATAAATAAATAAATAAATAAATAAATAAATAAATAAATAAATAAATAAATAAGCAAGCATGAACCTTAAAATCCCATTGGATAGTTTGACTTCTTTCTGCTACGTGTCTGATTCCTTCTGTTACACAAACACTGCATGCTGTTTGCTCACGTCCCTCTGCCCATATGCAAACGGCTGCAATAAAACTAACTTCTGCCTTTTCTGGTCTCCAAGAATAACCTGTTTTCCTACTTTTCTAAGTTTGCACCTGAAGAGAGATACCTCTCCAGGGTATGCAGGTTTTTACATACATTCTCTAAGATCATAAAACTTCCCTATTCCCAGTTTGAAATGATTTAACAAATTATACAAACATTGATTCTAACAATTATACCATGCGATTCTAATACAATAGAATTATAGTAAAATACTAGTAAATATGAATCTGTCATTATCATTTCTGTGTTCATTTAACATATATATAAAAACACTTTTTCCATTTAACGAATCACATTCATTTCGATTCTAACCTCTGATCTCTTTATTTCCCTTAGGTATCCCATATAGCTAGCTTTAACAAAGTTATAAAGTATATGTCTTCTGTCACGTATTAACCTTTAGTGACAAGATCTTAAAGATATTTATCTTTGCTTGCCGGCATAATCACTGACAAGCTTCTAACATGCAGTTTGACCATCTGCTAACATGCAGTCCTGCTGGTCTCTATACAGAAATCTTTGGTTCTTAGAAATCTTTGGTTCATACAAACTTAATACTCCTTGATCAAATACAGTGTTTAGGCATTCGGCTCAGTTAATAATCAATGAAGTAAATGAATGAACGAACGTCCACAAACAGCCCCAGAGGGAATGAAGACCTCCCCACCCTCCTGCATGGCCATCCCTTAGTGGGAGACGTGTGCGTGTGTGTGTTGGGGAGGAGGTTGAGTTTTCTGATCTCACCAAGGCTCAGAAGCAGGGGGACCAAACCCTAACATATTGCATATTAAAACTAACCCCGTTAAAACACAGTGTTCTAATTACAAAACACAATAGATGGCGTCCCACATCCTAAACCCCTTGAGAGGGAGAGGATGGCAGGGTCTACTGGCGTTATGAAAAAGGGGGTGATGTGGAGTGCCATTCCAGGAGCCCCCGTGCCCACTAGAGGGCAGCCCACGCCTGCTGATCACATAGCAGCACATCAGATCCACACAGAATCATAGAATTGGAAGAGACCCCAACGGCCATCCGGTCCAACCCCCTGCCATGCGGGAAGACACCATCAAAGCCCAATAGTTCAGTTAAAACTATACAATTTAAGAATAAGGCAGCATCTATGGCTATCAATCTTGATCCTCCTTGATCTGAGATTGCAGAGGCCTTAGCAGACCAGCTGCTCGGGAGCAGCAGCCGCAGAAGGCCATTGCTTTCACATCCTGCAGGTGAGCTCCCAAAGGCACCTGGTGGGCCACTGCAAGTAGCAGAATGCTGGACTAGATGGACTCTGGTCTGATCCAGCAGGCGCTTTCTTATGTTCTTATTTAATATAATAGCTAAAAAGCGTTAAAAAAGTGCATCTTGACTTTGTCCCACCGTGCAGGGCCGTGGTCCGGAAGATCTTCTTGAGAGAACAAGGCAAACAAGGCACAGAGTCAAGCCTGCCTAATCTTCAGGACCACCAAAGAACCACCCCCGTGCCTTTTCGTATCGTCGAAGGCTTGTGGAAACGCTTGCCTTTTTGCCTTGGACTGATTGAGGCCGGGCTTCCCTTAATATTAGGCTGTTCACAGCCGCTGGTGTGTGAATGTTATGACTCATTCATAGGATCTGAATGTCGGGTGGTATTTGAGTTTATGGCGGCTTCTGTGATGGTTTTTTTTTGCTGATTTTATTCGGTTGCCTCTTCTTGTTCCCTCTCATGGATGTAGGTAAGGGGGCAAGCACGTAGGTAAGGGCGGGTTTCTCGGGTTTGAACCCCCCCATTCATGTCCGAAGCTCCGCCCACCCGTTTGTGGGTTTTTAAAACATTTTTAGAGTGTTTTGGTTTTTGGCCTGCAGGAGGCGCATTGTTTGGGCTAGCAGCACCAAACTTTCAGGGATTGTTTGGGGGACTCTCCTGATGATACTACCCAGGTTTGGTGAGTTTTGATTCAGGGGGTCCAAAGTTATGGACTCCCAAAGGGGGTGCCCCATCCTCCATTGTTTCCAATGGGAGCTAATAGAAGATGAGGGCTACACCTTTGAGGGTCCATAACTTTGGACACCCTGAACTAAATTTCACCAAACCTGGGAAGTAACATCAGGAGAGTCTCTTACTGATACCACCCAGGTTTTGTGAAGTTTGGTCCAGGGGGTCCAACGCTATAGACTTCCAAATGGGGTGCCCCATCCCCCATTGTTTCCAATGGGAGGTAATAGGAGATGGGGCTACACCTTTGGGGGTCCATAACTTTGGACCCCCTAAACCAAACTTCACCAAAACTGGGTGGTATCATTAGGAGAGTCTCCTAAAGATACCCTAAGAGTTTGGTGTTGGTAGCTTAACAATTGTACCCCTGACAGCAGGCACCCCCCAAATTTCCTTTTAAATCCACCCCCTTCGGCATGGATTTAAAGGGAGAATCTGAGGTCCTCAGTTTAAGAACATAAGAACATAAGAACAAGCCAGCTGGATCAGACCAGAGTCCATCTAGTCCAGCTCTCTGCTACTCGCAGTGGCCCACCAGGTGCCTTTGGGAGCTCACATGCAGGAGGTGAAAGCAATGGCCTTCTGCGGCTGTTGCTCCCGAGCACCTGGTCTGTTAAGGCATTTGCAATCTCAAATCAAAGAGGATCAAGATTGGTAGCCATAAATCGACTTCTCCTCCATAAATCTGTCCAAGCCCCTTTTAAAGCTATCCAGGTTAGTGGCCATCACCACCTCCTGTGGCAGCATATTCCAAACACCAATCACACGTTGCGTGAAGAAGTGTTTCCTTTTATTAGTCCTCATTCTTCCCCCCAGCATTTTCAATGAATGCCCCCTGGTTCTAGTATTGTGAGAAAGAGAGAGAAATGTCTCTCTGTCAACATTTTCTACCCCATGCATAATTTTATAGACTTCAATCATATCCCCTCTCAGACGCCTCCTCTCCAAACTAAAGAGTCCCAAACGCTGCAGCCTCTCCTCATAGGGAAGGTGCTCCAGTCCCTCAATCATCCTTGTTGCCCTTCTCTGCACTTTTTCTATCTCCTCAATATCCTTTTTGAGATGCGGCGACCAGAACTGGACACAGTACTCCAAGTGCGGTCGCACCACGGCTTTATATAAGGGCATGACAATCTTTGCAGTTTTATTCTCAATTCCTTTCCTAATTATCCCCAGCATAGAGTTTGCCTTTTTCACAGCTGCCATGCATTGAGCTGACATTCCCATGGAACTATCAACTAAGACGCCCAAATCCCTTTCCTGGTCTGTGACTGATAGCACTGACCCTTATAGCTTGTATATGAAGTTTGGATTTTTTGCCCCTATGTGCATCACTTTGCATTTTGCTACATTGAACTGCATTTGCCATTTCTTAGCCCACTCACCTAATTTATCAAGGTCCGCTTGGAGCTCTTCGCAATCCTTTGTGGTTCTCACCACCCTACATAATTTGGTATCATCTGCAAACTTGGCCACCACGCTACCCACCCCTACTTCCAGGTCATTCATGAATAGGTTAAAGAGCACTGGTCCCAAAACGGATCCTTGGGGGACACCACTCCCTACATCTCTCCATTGTGAGAACTTCCCATTTACACCCACTCTTTGCTTCCTGTTTCTCAACCAGTTTTTAATCCATAGGAGGACTTCCCCTCTTATTCCTTGATTGCTGAGTTTTCTCAACAGTCTCTGGTGAGGAACTTTGTCAAAAGCCTTTTGGAAATCCAAGTAGACAATGTCCACTGGTTCCCCCTTATCCACATGTCTGTTTACACCCTCAAAGAACTCTAGTAAGTTTGTAAGACAGGATTTGCCTCTGCAAAAGCCATGCTGACTCTTTCTCAGCAGGTCTTGCTTTTCTACATGTTTAATAATTTTATCTTTAATGATAGATTCTACTAATTTACCAGGAACAGATGTCAAACTGACTGGCCTGTAATTTCCCGGGTCCCCCCTAGATCCTTTCTTAAAAATTGGTGTGACATTGGCCATCTTCCAGTCTTCAGGGATAGAGCCTGATTTCAGGGATAAGTTGCAAATTAAAGTGAGAAGATCAGCAATTTCATGCTTGAGCTCTTTAAGAACTCTTGGATGAATGCAATCTGGGCCAGGGGATTTGGTAGCATTTAGTTTATCAATGGCTGCCAGAACTTCTTCCTTGTCTACCACTATCTTCGCTAGTTCCTTGGATTCGCCTCCTAAGAAGCTTGGTTCAGGTGCAGGAATTTTCCTCACCTCCTCTTGGGTGAAGACAGATGCAAAGAATTCATTCAGCTTCTCTGCAATCTCCCTGTCATCTTTTAGCACACCCTTTGTTCCTTTGTCATCTAACGGGCCTACCGCTTCCCTAGCTGGCTTCCTACTTTTGATGTACTTGAAGAACTGTTTGTTGCTGGTCTTGATGTTCGCAGCCATGCGTTCCTCATAATCCTTTTTTGCCTCCCTTACAGCTAACTTGCTTCTCTTTTGCCACCATTTGTGTTCCCTCTCATATTCTTCATCAGCCAAACTGGACTTCCATTTTCTAAAAGACATTTTCTTTTTTCTGATAATTTCCTCAACCTCTCTTGTTAACCATGGTGGCTTTCTTTTGGACAGGGTGCTGCCTTTCCTAACCTGCGGAACACATTCCAGCTGAGCTTTTATTACTGTGTTTTTAAATAACCTTCTTGTTTAGAACAAGAAGAAGAAGAAGAAGAGTTTGGATTTATATCCTCCCTTTCTCTCTTGTAGGAGACTCAAAGGAGCTTACAATCTCCTTGCCCTTTCCCCCTCACAACAAACACCCTGTGAGGTAGGTGGGGCTGAGAGAGCTCCGAGAAGCTGTGACTAGCTCAAGGTTACCCAACTGGCGTGTGTGGGAGTGTACAGGCTAATCTGAATTCCCCAGATAAGCCTCCACAGCTCAAGTGGCAGAGCTGGGAATCAAACCCGGTTCCTCCAGATTAGAAAGCACCTGCTCTTAACCACTACGCCACATTGAAAGTGATGCTGTTTCAGGGTGGGGGCTAATCCACCCCAAAACAGCATCACTTTCAATGTTATTTAACTGGGGACCCCAGATTCTCCCTTTAAGGTGGATTTAAAAGGAGAATTTGGGCTCTCTAGTTTAAACACCATTGAAAGTGATGCTGTTTGGGGGTGGATTCTAGCATCACAGCGGCTGCCCGGGGGGCAGGGTGGGGGTGGGGACTCAGATTTTGCACCGGACTCCATTTTCCCTCTACGCCTCTTCCCAGAGGGGAGGGCAGAAGGAACTGCCAGCTGCCGGCTGGGAGCCCAGCTGGTGGGGGGCAGGGGAGGGCAGGGCGGGGGAGTCTGCCATCCCCGGCCTTGGAGAGCTGCTTTTATAAGCGCTAGGCTGGGGGCGGGGCTTGGGGAGGCGTGGCCATGCCCTAGGGGCGGGTGGGGGTGTGGCCCCCCGAACCCCTCCATAAAAAATCTATACCTATGTCCCTGTAAGGGGGGGGGGTTCTCGGGTTTGAACCCCCCTCATTCATGTCCGAAGCTCCGCCCCTCCGTTTGTGGGTTTTTAAAACATTTTAGTGCTTTTTTGGTTTTTGGCCTGCAGGGGGCGCATAGTTTGGGCTAGCAGCACCAAACTTTCAGGAATTGTTTGGTTCAGGGGGTCCAAAGTTATGGACTCCCAAAGGGGGTGCCCCATCCCCCATTGTTTCCAATGGGAGCTAATAGAAGATGGGGGCTACACATTTGAGGGTCCATACCTTTGGACCCCCTGAACCAAACTTCACCAAACCTGGGAGGTAACATCAGGAGAGTCTCTTATTGATACCACCCAGGTTTTGTGAAGTTTGGTCCAGGGGGTCCAAAGCTATGGACTCTCAAAAGGAGTGCCCCATCCTCCATTGTTTTCAATGGGAGCTATAAAAGATGAAGGCTACATCTTTGAGGGTCCATACCTTGGACATCCTGACCGAAACTTCACCAAACCTGGGATGTACTATCAGGAGAGTGTCTTAGTGATACCACCCAGGTTTTGTGAAGTTTGGTCCAGGGGGTCCAAAGTTATGGACTCCCAAAGGGGGTGCCCCCATCCCCCATTGTTTCCAATGGGAGTTAATAGGAGATGGGGCTACACCTTTGAGGGTCCATAACTTTGGACCCCCTGAACCAAACTTCACCAAAACTGGGTGGTATCATTAGGAGAGACTCCTAAAGATACCCTGAAAGTTTGGTGCTTCTAGCTCAGGGGTCGGGAACCTTTTCCCCTCAAAGAGCCATTTGGCTCACCCTCCCCCGCTCACCCCCCCACTCGCACGCCCCCCCTCCGCTCCCCTGCCCACTTGCTCGCCCCCCCCCCCCCGCGCCTGCAGGGCAGGCAAAGATGGGCCCGGCGGCTCGGCCTGGCCGGCCGCCCGCCGGGTAAGCGCCCACCTCGCAACCAGCGAGGCGGGCAGGAAGCTGGGCCCCCGGCACGGCCTGGCCGGCCGCGGGCGACAGATGCGCCCGCCCTGCTGCTTGCAGGGCGGGCGAAGACGGGAACAGCGGCTCGGCTCATGGAGCCGCAGAACAGCGGCGGAAGAGCCGCATGCGGCTCGCGAGCCGCGGGTTCCCGACCCCTGTTCTAGCTTAACCATTGCACCCCTGACAGCAGGCACCCCCCAAATTTCCCCAGATTCTCCTTTTAAATCCACCCCCTTTGGCATGGATTTAAAGGGAGAATCTGAGGTCCTCAGTTTAGAAGAAGAAGAAAAGTTTGGATTTTTATCCCCCCTTTCTCTCCTGTGGGAGACTCAAAGGGGCTTACAATCTCCTTGCCCTTGCTTCCTCACAACAAACACCCTGTGAGGTGGGTGGGGCTGAGAGAGCTCCAAAAAGCTGTGACTAGCCCAAGGTCACCCAGCTGGCGTGTGTGGGAGTGCACAGGCTAATCTGAATTCCCCAGATAAGCCTCCACAGCTCAAGTGGCAGAGCAGGGAATCAAACCCAGTTCCTCCAGATTAGAATGCACCTGCTCTTAACCACTACGCCACATTGAAAGTGATGCTGTTTCAGGGCAGGGGATAATCCACCCCCAAACAGCATCACTTTCAATGTTGTTTTACTAGGGACCCCAGATTCTCCCTTTAAGGTGGATTTAAAGGAGAATTTGGGCTCTCTAGTTTAAACACCATTGAAAGTGACGCTGTTTGGGGGTGGATTCCAGCATCACAGTGACTGCCCTGTGGGGGGAGGGGCAAAACTCAGATTTTGCACCAGGCTCCATTTTCCGTCTATGCCTCTGCCCGGAGGGGAGGGGCAGGGGAGGGCAGGGCAGGGGAGTCTCCCATCTCGGCCTCGGAGAGCTGCTTTTATAAGCGCTAGGCCAGGGGCGGGGCTTGGGGAGGCGTGGCCATGCCCTAGGGGCAGGTGGGGGCGTGGCCCCACCCCTGAAACCCCCCCCCATAAAAAATCTATACCTACGTCCCTGTTCCCTCTGTTTTATGTTGGAAGCAGCTCTGAGTTCAGATTCTGTTGGAGGTTTTGGATTGAGGCCCCTGTTCTCCTGCCCTTTTCTCTTGGAGGGAGCTTGTCTTCTAGTTGGTGTCTTCTCTTAGCTGTCCAAGCACACTCTTCTCTTGGAATGGGGAGCGTCAGTTCCCGGTGTAACGTTTCCTGACTTCCTTGAATAACCACTTCGCTTGGTCCTTCAGAAGCCGAACCAGCAAAGAAGACATGAAACGTGGATTGACGCAATGAGAAGGAATGTCGAACATCCGTTGCTGGCACTTTCACCTGCAATAGACAAACATTGTCTTGTGAGACACATCACTGGTTGTTTAGATTTTTTATACTCTCCCAGAATGTGGCCGGGGCAGCAAATGATATAATAATACAATAACAATTAAAAAATCCAGTTTCCATAAAAGCCAACTGAACACTCAACACGCGGCTAACTAATAATTTTGGCGTAAAAATCAACAGCTGGGAAGGCCACCATTACACCCAACTTGCCCCTCAGCTTACTCAGGAACTCAACAACTATGGAGAGGGTCCTGAGAGGAGCCCCCCCTTCTCCCCAGCCCCCAGCCGCCTCCATTCCACCCTCCTCTGCCTTTAAATTAAGCCGTTGCATGAACGGTGGAGTCCCAGGGCCCTTTTTGGTTTCCTTTAATCCCACCTGTCCACCAAAGACATCAGGGGGCAGAAATGATTCTCCTCACGCCCTTCTGTTTCCACAACAGCGTAGGCCAGGCTGAGAGGTTGGCCCAAAATTCACCCTCCAAAATTTTGACATGCCGTGGGGCGGGGCGGGGGGGGGCAACAACAAATTGGCAGCCACAAGGGGCGGAGCCAGCCACAAAACTGCCACAGCTTAATTTCAGTAATATAGAGTGAATCCTTGTGTAACCCATGCCATTTTAGACTTTTTGTTTTTTTTTTATCTTAGGGCCCAGGGGATAAGAGCTCACTGAGCATGTGCAGTTGGTAAGCTTGCTTACTTATTACCAACTGCAAGAGCTCCACCCTCCTCAGTTGATCTGGCCTGCAGTAGAAGGAAGGCCTACAGCTCAATTGAGGGAATTACTTATTTTTTACAGGTCCAAACTGAAGAAAGACCTGCAGCAGCTACATCAGATGCAGAAGGCCAGATGGGAGAAAGAAGCCCTGCTTTATTAATAGTTGGACTTTATTGCTATCTTTCATTACTGGACACTGTTAGTGGTGGTAACTGTTCTGAGTGCTTTTTTCCTTTAAAAGCACTGAAGATTTTGTTCAATAGAGTTGTGCTGCATATATCTATGTATATGTTCACTATATGTTCACTATTATTTATCCTTAAATGATAGAAAGTTGTGTTAAAGATTAAAAGTTTGTTAATTTGTTCAAGCAATTTCATATTTGTTTGGTAAGCCATAGGGTGCTGTCATATATTATTTCCTAGGTCTCCAATGGAGATTGATGTGGCCAAGGATAAGTAGGTTACACTTGCGCTATGGTACCAAAGCAAAAAACATTTTTTTTAAATCAGCACAGCCAATCGAATCTGCAGCACTCAATCAGAAGCCTGGCTGGGCAAAAGCTGTGCCTGCTTCCCCCGCCCCCTTTGCAAAGGCTCTTGCTGGGTGCTGGAAATAGTGTCAGCAGACACATTGGGGACATCTGGCTTCTCGGTCATCACTCATGCAGCTGCCTTCATAAGAACATAAGAACAAGCCAGCTGGATCAGACCAGAGTCCATCTATTCCAGCCCTCTGCTACTTGCAGTGGCCCACCAGGTGCCTTTGGGAGCTCGCAGGCAGGAGGTGAAAGCAAGGGCCTTCTGCTGCTGCTGCTCCCGAGCACCTGGTCTGTTAAGGCATTTGCAATCTCAGATCAAAGAGGATCAAGATTGGTAGCCATAGATCGACTTCTCCTCCATAAATCTGTCCAAGCCCCTTTGAAAGCTATCCAGGTGAGTGGCCATCACCACCTGTGGCAGCATATTCCAAACACCAATCACACGTTGCGTGAAGAAGTGTTTCCTTTTATTAGTCCTCATTCTTCCCCCCAGCATTTTCAATGGATGCCCCCTGGTTCTAGTATTGTGAGAAAGAGAGAAAAATTTATCTCTGTCAACATTTTCTACCCCATGCATAATTTTATAGACTTCAATCATATCCCCCCTCAGCCGCCTCCTCTCCAAACTAAAGAGTCCCAAACGCTGCAGCCTCTCCTCATAAGGAAGGTGCTCCAGTCTCTCAATCATCCTCGTTGCCCTTCTCTGCACTTTGTCTATCTCTTCGATATCCTTCTTGAGATGCCTTCCTTCCCACCCACCCGTCCTCTCACTCTAGCACCTGGTGGGGGCTTGCCACCCCCCTCACCCAGGGTGGGCAGCAGGGCAGGGCCAAGGAGGGGTCCAGTGAGTACCCTTTTTCTGCCCTCAGAGGGGCCGGGGGCACAAGGGACACCCTCCCTCCAGGGCTACTGCTCTGCTGCCGGTTTACCTGGCAGCACTGGGAGTGGGTGGGCAGGGAGCTGGGGCAGTGGCGGGATTCAGCTGGTTCGCACCACTTCGGCATAACCGGTTGTTAAAATGGTGCTTGTAAACAACCAGTTGTTAAGTTATTTGAATCCCACCACTGCGCAGGACCCCTTGGGAGTCTGAGGGGGATGCTCAGCTGCACAGTAAAGAGACTGGGAAGATTACTTACCCGTGACCCGCAGGTGAAAGGTCTGGGATTGCACCTCTGCGTTTTGAAACCTGACGTGAGCGGTGTAGACGCCGCTGTCCTGCTTCTTCAAGTCCTTGATCCGCAGGGTGGTCTCATTCGCCTTCTCCAGCCGCTGCAGAAATCGGTCGCTAGAATTGGGCCGCTCCAAGTTCCCATTCATGAAATCTGCAATCACGACTGGAGGGCCGCTGTCGGGTCGGAATTCCCACTCGATTTTGTCCAGTTCTTTTCCTGGGAGGATAAGGGCTGGAAGCGAGACCGATGTGCCCACAATCCCATCCATGCAGCGCCCGGCAGGATCCTGTCCTGGATGGCTCCAAGCGCCTTCACAACGGAAGAGAAAGAACATAAAACAGCATCCGAGGGACAGGCCCACGTGCTGCGTCCACCTCAGACAGGAGGGCCGGTGACTCTGCCCCCCTTCCTCCTCCTCCCCATTTGACTGAAACATTTTTGCCCTTCCTTTGGTCAAGGCCCGCCTGGCTCCGGGGCTGGCCGGGAGAGGTTGGCTCCTGATCTCCTCTGCTGGGCGCACAAAGTAGAGTGCTCGCTTGTTGCCGCCTGGAACTCGTTTTTTCACACGCTCCTCCTTCCTGTGTTCATGTAACCTCAGCTTGTGGGTTCTGTGGGGCAGAACTTGGAATGAGTTCGCAACAACAAATTTTAAAAACAAAATGGTTTACTTTCTTAACATATAACATCAACATTTAACATCACACTTCAAGGTCCTGTTCAGGTTGCATTTTCAAGTCCTTCTAGTTACAGTCTTGTAATGCCAAGTCCAATTCTTCTTTGCAAGTGGGTTGGCTCCTGAAGACTCCAAGGGCTTGATGCAGGGACGTAGGTATAGATTTTTTATGGGGGGGGGGGTTCGGGGTGAGGCCACACCCCCACCCGCCCCTAGGGCATGACCACGCCTCCCCAAGCTCCGCCCCTGGCCTAGCACTTATAAAAGCAGCTCTCCGAGGCTGGGGATGGCAGACTCCCCTGCCCTGCCCCTCCCCTCTGAGCAGAGGCATAGAGTGAAAATGGAGCCTGGTGCAAAATCTTAGTTTTGCGCACCCCCCCTCCGGGCAGCCACTGTGATGCTGGAATCCACCCCCAAACAGCATCACTTTCAATGGTGTTTAAACTAGAGAGCCCAAATTCTCCTTTTAAATCCACCTTAAAGGGATAATCTGGGGTCCCTAGTAAAACAACATTGAAAGTGATGCTGTTTTGGGGTGGATTATCCCCTGCCCTGAAACAGCATCACTTTCAATGTGGTGTAGTGGTTAAGAGCAGGTGCATTCTAAACTAGAGGAACCGGGTTTTATTCCCTGCTCTGCCGCCTGAGCTGTGGAGGCTTATCTGGGGGATTCAGATTAGCTTGTGCACTCCCACCCACGCCAGCTGGGTGACCTTGGGCTAGTCACAGCTCTTCGGAGCTCTCTCAGCCCCACCCACCTCACAGGGTGTTTGTTGTGAGGGAGCAAGGGCAAGGAGATTGTCAGCCCCTTTGAGTCTCCTACAGGAAAGAAAGGGGGGATATAAATCCAAACTCTTTTCTTCTTCTTCTAAACTGAGGTCCTCAGATTCTCCCTTTAAATCCATGCCGAAGGGGGTGGATTTAAAAGAAGAATCTGGGGAAATTTCGGGGAGGGGTGCCTGCTGTCAGGGGTGCAATTGTTAAGCTAGAAACACCAAACTTTCAGAGTATCTTTAGGAATCTCTCCTAATGATACCACCCAGGTTTGGTGAAGTTTGGTTCAGGGGGTCCAAAGTTATGGACCCTCAAAAGTGTAGCCCCCATCTTCTATTAGCTCCCATTGGAAACAATGGAGGATGGGGGGCACCCCCTTTGGGAGTCCATAACTTTGGACCCCCTGAACCAAACCTCACCAAACCCGGGTAGTATCATCAAGAGAGTCTCCCAAACAATCCCTGAAAGTTTGGTGCTGCTAGCCCAAACAATGCGCCCCCTGCAGGCCAAAAACAAAAAACAGTTAAAAGGTTTTAAAAACCCACAAACGGGGGGGCGGAGCTTCGGACATGAATGGGGGGGGTTCAAACCCGAGAACACCCCCCCTTACCTATGTCCATGGCTTGATGAACAGGATTCAACATGGTGAAGGTTTCCAGGAGAACTCTCACCCATTACAAACATAAAAAGAAACCCCTTAACAAGGTGTTAAGGGCTTATACAACCAAGGTCCGAGTCTGGTAGCCTTGTCTCCTCCAACTACATGAGGTCTGCAGCCTCTTGCTGCTTTGAGTATCCACCCCTTACTAGGTCAACCCATTCTGAGCATGGGGGTTACATTCACTCTTGGCACTGCCATGTACCCAGGACTGTGGCTATACTAAGAACACTTGCTTAACGCCTGCTCCTCCGTGAGAGGCGGAAGAGAAATGGGCTGAGGCAGTGGAGTGAACCAGCCATTCCTTAGGGTTATACCAGTGTGGAGAAAGCGTCTGTATCAGCTTAACTGAAGCCATCTTGGTTGTAAGTTCTCATGAAGTGGTTCTCAAAATAATTGCCCATCTTTGGCTCCCCCTCCCTTTTCCAACCTGATACTGTAGGCACAGAGTGTAGTCTGAGGATTCTTTATAATCCTTATAGAATATTAATCCCTTTATAACTCACTTTTATAATTTGTGCTTTAAGCATAAGCATTTTATTGTCATTGTGCACGCACAATGAAATTTACAGCAGCATTCCTCGATGCACACAATTTCAGACTCATACCCCATCCTCACTTTCCCCTTCCTCCACCCATCCCTACACAGCCCCAAACATCAACACGAAGCCGCGGAGTTCAGCATCGCCACAGCTCTAGAGTAGAAGCTGTCCTCCTAAGCCTCCTTTGTCCCTAGTTTGGATAGACCTGTCTTGTCTGCCGGATGG